>NC_139961.1:3114046-3251546 GCF_963454915.1 Gymnoscopelus microlampas | reverse complement strand
TATATAACTAACTAACATACTACTATATAACTAACATATATAACTAACTAACATACTACTATATAACTAACTAACATACTACTATATAACTACTAATAACTAACATACTACTATACTATATAACTAACATAACTAACATACTACTATATAACTAACTAATATACTTACTACAATATAACATGCTTACTACTATATAACATACTTACTACTATACTAGAATATACTACTACACTCCACCCCCTAGCTCCACCCATTCCTCCCTAGCTCCACCCCTGTCTCTGGCTCTGCCCCTTCCTCCCTAGCTCCACCCCTTTCTCTCTAGCTACGCCCCTTCATCCATCTCTCTGTAATATTCAGCTGCCCGTTTATATTTTTCCTATAACCCCCTCCGCTGTACTGTCTGGAAACCACGGGGGAGTGATCCCCCGGGCTCACCCCGCTCACGCACGGATGAGATGATCTTCGGTACTCGACACTGGCGCAACTTATTTCGACTAGTATCTGGCATGGCAATGCCAGTCCTTGTGACTTGAATTTAGTCCGCTAGGCCATCAGTACCGGCTGAAATTCACTGCTTTCTGTGTTGCTTTTAAGGCTTTCTGGGTGTGTGAGTTCAAACCTCACTCACTCCTTACCCTGAACCTTTCCTTGTAAAGGAAAGAACCTTTCCTTGTAAAGGAAAGATTCCTGGTAAAGAGCGAGCGGGGCTTGAACCCACAGCCTCTGGATTATGCAGGCAGTGTCTTACACACTGAGCTATCAACTGCCTGAAAGGTCTCCATTCGTCTTTGACACACAATACCAAAAAAAAGGATCTTAACAGCATAATATTTTGTCTATGGTTTGTAGTGCTGTTGCTTGAATGTTAATGAACCCCAATGGAAACTATCTATTTGGCCTTCAATCCTTAGCACAGCACAGTGGTCCACTGGATTAAGAGCCTGCCTGAGAAACCAAAGGTTATGAGTTTGATTCTTAACTCTGACAATATGAACACATTTGGAATAAATATATATATTCTTTAAAAGTTTTGTCATGGGGGGCCCTGACACTACTTTTTCTCTTTTCACAATGAGGTCCACTGCCAAAAAATAATAATGTCAATTTGGGGGTGCTTGACAAGAACATGTTTCACAGGTTCAAAGGTAATAAGCTGTAGGTGAATGGTTAGTGTGACTGCCTGGTGCGCCATAGGTTACAGGTTCAAGGCTCAACCACTGTAGTTGGCCACAGACTGTCACTTCCCTACAAAACCATAGCAATGATTAGATCACAAATCCAGAATATAAAGCTTATGGGGGGGATAAAAATGATTATTTAACACCTTTTAAATGAGTATAGCCTGACAACTTACATTTTGTAAAGCTTTGTTTCCTTTCAATTTGTAACATTACATCTTAATGAAAGTGCCATAGCTGAGTGGTTAGTGGGCCTGCAATATGGTGTATGCTTAAGAGTGATTTGAGGCTGCTAGTTGTTATAGTGAAGAGGACACATTTCACATTATGTGACTGTGGCTAGAAAAATGAGTATGAATAAGTTTGATTTTCGTTTTTTTCCCCATATTAACACAGTTCTAATGTTGAGGAAGGTTTTAATTCCAACAGATATCCGTTTTAAAGTCATTAAATGGTTGTATGGTAAAGTAGGCTGCTTTTGTGGGAGTTTGTGCGTGTTTTGGGGGGTGGAAAGTTGCTTCTCCTTCACGCGCTGGACGCACGACTGCCTCATCTCCTCCTTGCGGTGCTTGCAGCTCGGCCTGGAACTCTTGGACCTCGTAGGTCTCCTCTTGCAGGCTGGTGGATGGATGGATGGATGATCATGCAAGCAACACATATAAAACGACCACAGCAGCAAGCCAGGATGTCCCTGAGCAAGACATTTCTAATTACTCCTCTGAGCTGACTTTTTTTTTTAATACAAATCTTTCTTATGACCCGAAATATTTTCAGATATTTAACCGTCTTCACTGCACAAACGCACGCTCGCGTACACACACACACAGATAGCATTACTTTTAATTTGACACTGTGATCTACCCTCTGCATCCATTATTTATGACTGCTAATGGCTGGAGCCGTGTCTATTGATTGGGCTTTTCTTACCTCAAACCTAATCATACCGGTGCCCGTCTGGAGGGTGAGGCCGACTCTGGTAGTCACTTTAACATCTATATGTGAGCTATGTCTGTATTGATGGCGGTTCTTATTGTTACGCTCTCTCCTTTCTCTACTCTGAACCTGTAACTCTTGACCAATTAATTGATAAACACTTATTATATTCAACACTGATCACATTTGAGGTATTTTATACCTAGTTTTTAATGTCATCTCTCTCTCGACTTTTCTTGGAAGGCTGCAGATTTGGACATTTTTGAACTGAGAATAGCATACGTTTTTTCAGAAAACTCTTAGGAATTAGAGGAATCAGTGGTTCTAAAAAAAAAAGGCAGATATACAAGCTACATCTGCTACTTTAAAAAAAATCTTTTTTTTTTCCTACCCAGAACCCAAAGGGTAAAAGTCTCCCATTGGGACCCACGGTAGAAACGGGGGCTGTCACCCATTCTGGGCCTCTGAACCATAGCTTAAATCACCCTGCATGATGAGAAAAGAATGTTTGGAGGAGTGTGTGCTCTATAATAGGTATTTATGCAAGCACTTGGTTAACCATCTTGTGTACGTTGAGTACAAACATGAAAGAAACTTGATGACTGAACATTTTAATATAACTAATATATCCTTTAAAAACTTAAAATGTACCTGCACAGACACATTTAAGTTAAGCCCTCAGAAATTAATTATCCAGATTACATTTAGCAACCCATTAAAACCGGGAAAGCATCCGTGTCATTTTAGATTTTATACGTTGGCTATTCAGAAATAGCAGATATACAAGCTCACAGCGTGTCACTTAGTGCTGCACTGCAAGCTTGTACATCTGCTATTATTCTTTTTATCTTCTATCTTCAAAGTGTGAGAACTACTGATTAACCCATTTAGACCTGGAATGCATCTGTGTCACTTTAGATTTCTTTGGCTATTCAAAAATAGCAGATATTAGATCTCGCAAATACTCTTCCATTTACGTCCGGGAAACCACATTCTATAAACCTTTTCTCATCTGTCCAAACTAATGACAAACTAAGATGGTATTTGTGTTTGCGTGACTAGAGAACCGTACTGTCCCTATTCTGGGTGAACATTCGCCTGAAAACAGCTGACCTTGTGTACAGGTTGTGAGCTTGTAGATCGGCTTTTTTTTCGGCAAAGAGAAAAAGGAGTGGTGTAGAAGGAAAATAAAAAGGAGCGGACGTAGTACAAACCGCGGTCAACGAAGTATATAGCGTCTAAGTGGTTAAGTTGCATTTACAGCTGAATATTATACCTTTTTACACTAACCTATCAACCCTTACTACTCCCCTGTTTTATAAGTGGATTTAGTTGGCGCCAGTGTTAATTTTGACAGCAAATCTTGATGTAGTTTTAGTCATAGTCTTTTGACTAAAGTTCCATTTAGTTTTAGTCACATTTTAGTCGACTAAAAGGCAGGCCTTGATGGCGTCATAATACCTAATTTATATATATTTTGGCTAGGTGGCGAAAATAGCCGATCTACACTATTTCGGAAGCATAAAATGACTGGTCTTAGTTCTATTGGATCTCTTATCCACTAGTCTTCCCTAACACGTTAGTCTAGTCTTAATTATTTTAACAAAATTGACAATACATTTACTAGCAGTCATAGTTTTAGTCATCATAGCTTAGTTTTTATTTAGTTTTTGTCAGTAAAAAAAGGTAGTCGATGGAACATTTTTCGTCATAATTTTAGTCGACAAAATTAACACTGGTTGGCGCTTGACACAAATATAACCACCAACAAGCAGAGGAAAAACAAGATAAATAACATTTTGTCTACTTACAGCCTCAGCGCACCAATGAGGATGCTCTTATCTGAAATGGAACACCCCCCATGTCACCAAACATGTTTGACAAAGGGTACAAATACAAATGTAGGCCACTGCAAATACGTGGTTTCCTTCGTACGCGGTTCATGTCAGCAGACTGACACGGCCCTTAAAGTGAAAAGAGTCTCTGAGTGTGTTGTAGAATGTGTGTGTGTGTGTGTGTCTATGTAGAGAACAGGGGTCCGGTGGAAGCAGCTGTAAAGACGGGTCCTGTGTAGAGGCCTGGTCCATCTGCAGGAACCTGGGAAAAGAGACACACACACACACACTTCCATCAAACTTACGTGCATAAATCGTGGTGATTTAGTATCTAGTCCAGGGGTCTTCAACAGGGGGTCCGGGACCCCAGAGCTACTATAGGGGGGCCGCCAATCTTTTTGAAATAGGATGTTTTTTTTTTACATGAACCACTTGAACCATAGCATCCCTACTCTGAGGGGAACATTAGCCGGAAATAGCTGATCTACAAGCTCACAACGCCTCGTACTGCGAGGCGTTGTGAGCTTGTAGATCAGCTATTTTTGGCCAAGAGGGTGCAAGACGAACTGGGGCGTTGAGCAATGCAGGCGCCTGCAGCGTGGAGCGGACAGCTGGGATATGAAGTGAAAGGCAGTATGTGATGGGAGTGCATGTGGATAGTACATGTGGCTAGATGCATCTGTCTCTGCATGGGTAGACTGTATACAGTATGTGTTTACCCATTCAATCCTGGAACGCATCCGTGTCATTTTAAGATTTCTTTGGCTATTTTTGAAAAAACGTGTTTTTTTTGTGCAAATCTTTGAATATATATACACATTTGTAACTCAAATCTTTGCTTCTGGGGGTCCCTGTAACACAATGTTTTGAGATGTGGGGAGGGGGGGGGGGGGATTTAGAAGAAATTTGTAGAATCCCCAGAAGCAAATATTTGAGTTAAAAATGTCACTTGTTTAAAACATAAATATATACATTCCAAGAGCTGCACACATTTTCACGATTTCAAAAATAGCAGATCTACAAGCTTGTATATCTGCTATCTTTTAATAGCCAAAGAAATCTAAAAATGACAGACAGATGCATTCCCGAATTGAATGGGTTAGGAGGATGCAAGCACTACTCAAGTTTCTTCTAGTAATAGTTACTGGGTGCACAGACTAGCAAAGATCTAGAACTGTCAGAAGGATTACCAGCACAGAAATGTCTTTCAGGCACTTTTTATTTAGTCGGCATGGGCAGCATATACGGTTTTCGGCACAAAGCTTTCTTCAGCATTATCATACAGTCTGTTATGCTGTATGAATGTGAAGAAGGATTTAAGCCAAACGCATATATTGTTCTGTAATGCTGCCCCATGACAACTAAATAAAAAGTGCCCAAAGGACATTTCCAAGAGCGGTGGTAATCCTTAAACTGTATACAGACATGTGCATGGGTGTACCTGTACACTTGCTTGTGTTGTTGGGCATGTGTGCGTGTGTGTGTGTGTGTGTGTGTGTGTGTGTGTGTGTGAATGAAATTGTGATGTGTGAATCCATCTGGCTGTGTACCTTGTGTGTGAGAGAAAGAAAAAAACTGTTGACAAATGGATCTGTACGTACGCTGTGTGTGTGTGTGTGTGTGTGTGTGTGTGTGTGTGTGTGTGTGTGTGTGTGTGTGTGTGTGTGTGTGTGTGTGTGTGTGTGTGTGTGTGTGTGTGTGTGTGTGTGTGTGAGTCTTGCGTGTTACCTTTTTGAGCCATGCCTGGGGCCCACTGTTGGACAGCTCCTCAGAGCTGAGGACCTGAGCTCCAGTGGAGCCGGTGAACAGTCCTGGAATGGTGTTGGACTGGGCCCACGCATCCACCTAGGTAAGGGGGGTCAAAAAACTCATTGAATAATAACCATTGACAGACATTTCTATCAAATAAAATTTTAGCGATTGAATAATCGGTTCAGTGAAAAAAACTGGATATCGTCTAGTGGAGACGAGATCCAGTAGAACTAAGACAAGTAATTTCATGCTTTGGTGGTGTGCGGGTGTCCTGCTTGGAAAATAGCCGATCTAAAAGCTCATTGTAAGCTTGTAGATCGGCTATTCTCAGCACGCAACTCAGTGTAAATCAGGCATTACGACAGCATCTTCCGTACCATTTTTTATCTGGGGCTTTATCCCGTCTGAGCCAGGAGCAACTTTTACTATTTAACTCTTTTGACTATTACGTCTCCGGTGAGCACCTGATTGCCTCGTTCTCTCTGCCTAAGTATTAGACTGGTGTGTAACGATATTCAGCAACTTCAACATGTCTGTTTGGATTCAGATGTTTCAATATTGCAATAAGACAGTCTTTTGTTTCAGTATCGTTTCAAGGTTTTGCGGCATTTGAGCGAGTGTGTGTGTGTGTGTGTGTATGAAAGAGTGATGTACCTGCTCTTGTGCGCGGCTCAGCATGCAAATGGCGCTGACGTCGTAGGGGTTCTCGGCCAACCGCCTTTGGGCTTTGATCCGCTCGGTGACGGCCTGCGAGATGTCTACGGGCTGGGGAGAGACGAGGAGAACGTAACAGATGAGATCCAAGAACGTTTTCTCATGTAGTTCTAACACAGTCAAGAAGGGTCACATCTCATAGTCATGGAAACACAATGTGCTTCACAGTGCTCTGCATGGGAACGGCGTGGCTTGTTTGATTGATGTTTTTATTGACAAAAATACATATAAATTACCATATATTTATATTTATCTGTCAAAAGGATAACACACATTAAAGGCTGAGAGCTTAGTTATCCCATTTAGACCTGGAAAGCCTATACTTTGTTATAACTTTCAATCTGGGAAAGCATCTGTGTCATTTTAGATGTTACTATGTATATTGCAAAATATATAGATTGTTTTGAATAGTAAGTTTTAGACTTTCAGAAAACTTAGGTCAAGATTTAGAAGGCGTTTTTAAAATCTCCATCAGGTCTACATGGGTTATTTGGTGGGAGGGGGGGGGGGGGGGGGCATACAGAGGAATAATGTGATCTTGGAATTCATGTGGACAGCCTATGATGTGAGCCATCTATTACATATCTATGAGGAATTCCAAATTGGGTCCAGGTTTAAGCCCGATCTGAGGCCCTTTGAATTCCATTTTAAATTTAAATTAAAAATACATATATTTCAAAAATAGAAAAATGCCTGGAGAGACCAAGTTGTCTTACTGGCAGTGGGTGTAACGGTGTTAGAAATAGCCTCTTATGAATTTCTACAAAAATGTTATGCATGTTGTATAGATTCAAAGCCACCTTGTGGGGTAAAAGTGCAACTGCATAGACAGGGTTCCTCTTCAAGCACTGTATCTTGCCTCAGCAAAAGTTGGAGGTGAACGCATGTGAGCAAAGTTGCAATCAATGTGTGATTGCAACTTTGTGCCGAAAATAGCAACTTTATTCTCAAGTGGCACTTTCCAGATGCAAGTTAGTAGTTACAGTAGGTGATGGCTGGCTTTGTCCCGGTTGTTTTATAGTAATTGTTTTAGATATTCACCTTTTACTTTTTGTTACACATATCTGAATGTACTGTATGCAGGTGCACTGTTGATGATGACTGTGTGTCATTGATGTTCATACCAGATAGGCTTTGTTTTACATACTGTTGTATGAAAGTCTTGTAATTACAGCTTTGTGATTTATCAAGTTCTGTGCACAATGAAGGCCTTTTGCATCTAATGTTACTTTGTCCCATTTATAATATACCATTATAATTGTACATAATTAACACTATACCTATTTTTATTTATATATCCTAAAAAAAACAATAAAGGGTTTTTGTACAACAGCAATAACATGTTGCACAATGTAGGACATTATCATAATTGATGTGCCATTTATTTTATGAGCAATCTCGCGATTTGCGAGATCAGCTCCGCACACACACAGACTGACCCTCTTATAGACACCTATTCTCCTGCAGAGCCACGCTGTGAAAGGAGAGAGAGGAGAAGAGAGAGCAGAAGGAGAGGAAAGGATAGGAGAGGGCGCACGCACAGCCGCACACACAAACAGTCCTCCTCCAGCATCTCACCTATTGCGGAGGCTCAGGAAAAACACTGTCGGTGGCCGGCACGAACGTCGGTTCCGCGACTGTCGCCGAAGCCGCCTCCCCGGACGATGGCGCGGTCGTTGCCGCTGGAACGGCCGGCGCGGCCTTGCTGCCGGCAGAAGCAGCAGCTGCAGCAGCAGCAGCAACAACAGCAGAGGCTTTGGTCTTGTCTGCTGTCTGCTTCTCAACTGGAACCCAGCACTCGGCGTATCGCCCTCCTGTTGGATCGACAAAGACCACATTATCTTATGAGTTTTACCTTTGTTTTACCTAATAATAATAGCTAGCCAGCCTTCTTCACTGACTTCTAAATGTCAGCCATTTCAGGAATTTGGAGGATTTTTGGTTTGTCTTTTACAGTTTTTCTGGAGTCATTTAGCAACTGTCAGACAAACAAAACGTAAGCCTGTCGCCTGTGCTTAACTAGTTTGCACTATAGCCTACTGATGCACATATATTATGTTTTAGGTCTTCCTTTAGGACTTAGAAGCTACATGATACTGACATGCACTTTATTGAATGCACTACATGTGATTTAGGACCACTTTAAATGACATGATACTGATTTTTAACATGCTATTTTTCTTTTACCTGTAACTGTGTTGTGACAATAAAGTAGATTCATTGAGAACCGACAGAAACCAAACAGCATCTTGCTTGATTGTTTTGTGTACGATACGTGTGCAGGGATCAGATAAAAAGGTAGGAAGTAGGAACCAGCACAGATCTTGTTGTGTGTTCTGCTGCTGGAGGGCCTAGCATCATGCGTACTGTAGGTAGTTCTGCTCCAAATAAAGAATGAATTTACAACAGTACCTTCTTACGATGCTGAGACCCTGAAGACACGGGGAACTCCTTAGCCATGCCTGCATCACTGCGGACGGCCGGACGAACGGACATATTCTGAAAGAGAAGTGTGCTCGTCGTAAATTGATGTGTTACGTTAAAACGAGTGTACAGTATGTGCATATCTACATGATAGGGATGAGAGGTTTAAACGGTTGACAGTGTTTGTTTAGGAATAATTAACACAATAATTTAACTAACTCATATACATAATATAATGTATTGTAAATAAATGTAACTATAACAAGCAGCACTTTAAGTGGGAAACAATCACTTTGAATTCCACAATTTACATGAACTCACTTCAGATAAGTTTCACTTTTATTTTTCGTGGCTTGTCTTTAAAAAAAAGGAAATTGTGCTACATACTGTATAAGATACAGTTGCTGTTCTGTGTGCAAGGCTCATGATATGCGCTGTGCCATAAATAAATATCCAAACACCCGTCCCAAGTGTGTGTGAGAGGTTGTATAATCTTACACCGATGCTGAAGCTGATGGCTTTAGTCTCCTTCAGGGCAGAACCTCCAAACGGCTTCCCTTCATCCTCCTCGTCTGAAACGTGAGGCTTTGCCACCGGCAGCTCGCCTTTACTGACCACAATCATCTTACATTTCTACACGTCCAGGTGCATGCAAAGGAACACACAGACACACTTTGGTTATCATCTTACTGAATCACTCAAGTTCACATATTTGCATATTTTCCTTAAAGGTTGTGGTCAAACACAAGTATGCACGTTTTCATTAAAAAAACATTTCAGAATGATTTACATTTCTAGGATTCTCCATTGTGTTTTTAATTAATAATATGCATCCACTCTCAATGTATATGAGGTCTCTCACACAGGAGTCCTGACATACTAGTCTCTGCCACACCTGATCTTCTCCTCTCTTGTGGTTCTGTGACCTGGGTTCTATGATTGTCATGGATGTTTTGCTGCTGTATTCATATGTCCACTTTTTTATTATTCTTTTCAATACTTAACTGAATATATTGTTGTAACTCTAAATATTAATTGTTACAAATGTTATGTATGTATGCATCTTTGTTTTGCACCCTGCAAGCTTGTTAATGGGAATCAATCACCCAATTTGGGCGTGAGTCAATTTGAGGACACTCCCTAAGGACTCCCCTTTTGTCCCACAGTCTACATAAGCAAGCTGCTTACATGCCTCTCATACCCTGATGAAGACATATGTCGAAACGTTGGTAACTTATAAATAAAAAAGTTTATTGCATCATGGCTGCGAGTCTGTGCGACTTCTCCTTTCCCTTTTTTAGTTTACTATTCCAGTGGTCAGCACCTCTTCACTGCTGGTGTGCGTTTTTGCTCTTTTGTTAGAATGATTTACATTACCATAATTGCTAAAGAGCAACTATTGTGAGTCATTATGCAGAGTGTGACTTATGGACCTTCCTGTAAAGCAGTGGGTACCAAACTGGGGGTCCCCAATTCATTTTGGGGGATCCCCAGATGATAAGCTTAATGTGCAACATTATTTTCTCACTCAATGCAGGGTGTCTGCACATTTCTAAAGTTGTCTAAAGTACTTGTCAGGGTGGGGGTTATTTTGGGGGGTCACGGGCACGGCACTGAAACGTGGGAACCCATGCTGTAAAGTGTGGCTACAAAATGTCATTGTACTGTGACACGGCACAATGAGGAGCTATACCGTTAACACCTATGAAGAACCTGTGACGAATGCCATCGTTTCATCTTCATGCAGAGAAACTCAGTGAGCCTTAATTAAACACTTTCAACCTGTGCGTCCCTATTTTGGGCATGTCACAGGAAAATGTGTTTTTTTAAACAGTGAAAATCTATTAGCTCACAAGATGCGCAAGCACATGCTTTTGAACAATGCAAAGTTATTTTTCTATCATTATTCTGAATACTGGTGAAAATATTGCTTATCTCCTCTCTGTTGACTGTTGACATACAAATCTGCTCTTTTTTCAAGCTAAAAAACAAATTGAGAAGAATTTGCTGCCTAAATCAGTATTCACTTATTCACGTATTCATAGAAGCTTTCAAACAACATGTTTTCCTAGTACAGTTACAACACCCTAAAATCCCAAGTGTTCTTTGAACTCGGAAAGTGTACAAAAGGTCAATCACCAGACACGACTTTTGTCATAGTAGTTTGAATAAAATTCCATTTAGTTTTAGTCATCTGAAACGTTTTAGTTTTAGTCTAGTTTTAGTTGAATATCATAAGATTTTAGTTAAAAATCTACAGCTGATTTAGTCGACTAAAATGTAATGTGGCGGTGCCTTGATGAGGTCGTAATGGAAACGTGATTTTACACTGGTTGAATGCTGAAAATAGCCGATCTACAACTACTACTTGTAGATCTGCTATTTTCAGAGCGCAACACCAGAACGCAACCAAACATAAAATGACTCGTCTTAGTTCTACTGGATCTCGTCCCTCACTAACATTTACGTCTAGATTTTATTTGTTGACGAAATTGTCAGCATATTTAGTCATTGTTTTAGTCATCATAGCTTCGTTTTTATTTAGTTTTCGTCAGTGAAAAAGGGTAGCCAACGAACATTTTTCGTCATAGTTTTAAGTCGACGAAATCAACACTGCTGGTGATTCATGAATCATGACAAGTGAACTTACTTCGGTGAACTCCTTGATGCTAATGCTATTGGCCTGCTTGGCTACCTTCCTCTTCACCTCCTCCAGGGCGGCTAGGCTTGTTGGTGATGGAGGGCAGAGGGGGCAGTGAGGCGAGAGCACCCATACCGGACAGGGCTGCCGTCATTGTAGCTAACGGAAGACAGAGAGAGAGAGAGAGACACGCACACACACACGCAGAATGTGAGGACACAGACAGAGACAATTGGGAGAGAAAGTCATGGTACACATGGGCTGGGCTGATTGTCACGATTACAAATTGAAGTTGATTGTCGCACAAATAATTGAGATTAACGATTTAATTGTGTTTTTGGCATTGAACATGGGATATGAATATGAATTTTACTTCTGTTAGTTTTTTAGGCTCATAATCACAAATTACACAGGCCAGATATGACAAATAACATAAATATACAAAGACATTATTGAGATATTTAAATATTTAATACATGTAAAAATAGCAGAAATAGAGCTTGTAGATCTGCCATTTCAGCTTTTTATATTTAAAAATGTGTGAAAATCTGCCGTGGCTACTGTGTTGGCGAGATGTGGTGTGTCGGCATTGTGTTTAGTCGCCTACAGAGCTGTGGGTATAGCGTCAGCGGGGGGGCAGAAGTCACTCCTCGATTATATATTATTATATAATATAAGTAGATTGTAAGACTAGACCAGTGCCACGTTTAAAAAAAAAATAATCACAGTGACACACTCCTGTCAGAGCAGTATTTTGTGGATCATGATTTATCACCATGGCTGTAGATCTGTAGAACATATGCATCATTTGAATATCTTTCCTGGCTGCTGTTACAAGCTATCAAATAGCAGACAACCTTTAAACCCGACATGACACCCATATGATTGACAACTTGACCAACACCAGCTAGGGAACCATAAAACGAGACGTAGGCCTACCAGCGGTCATACTGGCCAGGGCAGCATTCATGGCCATGGCGGGTAAGGGCATCGGCATGGGCAGCTGTGGCGGCATCCTGGGTCTCAGGTTATAAGGAATTGGCATGCCCGCCTTGGCACACATACAGTAGCAGCCGCGTTGGCTTTGGCGATCTCCAGTAACTGCTCCTTGTCTGAGGGGGAAGAAATCACACGGGAAAACAGGGACAGAACAGTCGTCGTTTAGAGAACTTGTACGCGACAGCATACTAAAAGCTATGATTTCTTTTACCATTCAAAATCCTAAAACACTTCCTGTATGTCCATTTTAAACTGAATTAAATCATTTTGTATCACTGAGAAATGAAAATAGAATAGGTTTGTAAAATGAATGGATATATGGACAAGAGCAAAAATACATATATGTATATATGCATTTAAAAGGTGAAGGATTCATATGATTGAACTGTTATGTGTTGACTTTAAACAGTCGCCAACATGCATTATATTTTATGATGATAAAACTGTCTGTGTACACGATGACCACAATAAAAAAATAATAATAATAATTGGAATACTATAGTAGAAAATAAATAATCAAAAGAAACATGTTACAAAAAAAAGTAATCTACTATCTCACCCAGTTCTGTGATGCGTGAGGGGCTCTTGCTGTTGCTGCGTTTTTTGCGCGGGGGGGACCTGTTCTTGCGGAGGATGAGCACAGGGGAGTGGCTGGGCTCTCTCTTCCAGCGGTCCCTCTGGCTGAGGCTGTACGCACCCCGCCGCCGACCCCGGGACCCCGAGCGGGACGGAGACCTTTAAAGAGGGGACAGGATTCTGTTAGCGCCACTAATCAAATAAATCATTGGTTCTCAAACTTTTTCGTGTCAAGGACCCCCAAAATCATATGTATTTGGCCGCCGACCCCCATCAAAATATGTTGTTCCAGGGACCCCCAGAAGCAAAGATTTTAGTTAAAAATGTTCGCTTTAAAAAATATATATATTCAAAGATTTGCACACAGATCTACAAGCTCTACAAGCTCATAGTGCGGCACTCGGTGCCGCGCTATGAGCTTGTATATCTGCTATTTTTGAATAGCCAAAGTGTAAAATAATGCTTTTTTAGCTCAAATCAAAAAATGACACAGTTCCAGGTCTTAATGGGTTAATTAATTTACCTGGGGACCCCCTGGTACCTCTCCAAGGACCCCTGGGGGTCCCCGGACCCCACTTTGCGAACCAATGAAATATATGACCGCTTACTGTTCCACACGCCTGTAACGATGTTTACGTCCAAATATAGCTCACATGTCAGTGGGTTGTTTTTGATATGGTCACTGTGCAGCAGAATCCTGGTATCTCCATCTGTATTTCATCTTGTTATGTTACTTATTTCATAAATGGATGTCCTATTTTATTACCTCCATCCATGTGACAGTGTCGCACACAAGAAGCAAAATAGCTGTGATGGAAAATCTTTGAAAAATGTCCGCCTACGTCCTATGACATGATGGTTTTATACATATTTAACCAATGAAAAGTATTGACATGGACGCATTTGAATTAGTGCTACTAACACTATATTCTTATTTAACACTATATATTCTTTAAACATTGTCTCACGTGGTTGTGAGATCCTCCTCCAGCAGGACGAAAAATAAACTAGGATTCAAAGTCAGTTAAAAACAGGCAATCTAATGGACTGCAGCTCCCTCTGGTGGACAAATTTGAACCCGGCGACAGAGCCTCACAACAATAGTTTCGCTAGATCTGTCACCTTCTAGTCTCTCTAAATGAACTAAATAATTGCCAAAACTCTTAAGATTTGAATAATAATATTTCATTAATATTAAAAAAGTAAAAACAAAATAAAAATGTCATCTTATTTTTTCTTTAAACCTTGAAAAATTAGCTTTCATTGTGATGCCGATGAATAGTAACTTCAAGTGTTAGTTTCACTGATCGAAGCTGGATGGATTGATTGATCATTAAAATAAACATGCTCTGAGAATGCAAGCGGCCCAGCCATTTGACCAGCCGTGCATCTGGATCAGATGTGGGCCCTGTTGGGAACAGCTGTTTTGGACGACTGTAAGGATCTCCCTACCTGGACCTGCTTTTGGTCCGAGACCGCTTCCTCCGCGACGGGCTTCTGCTTCGGGACCGGGACTTCTTCTTCCGGCTCCGAGACTGAGACCGGGACTTGGACTTGGACTTTTTCTTCGACGAGGACTTCCCGTCTTTCTTCTTCTGTGACTCCGGAGACTTGGACGCTCTTGTGCGTTTCTTGGCTGGCGGTGACTTGGCCTTCCCAGCGGTGGCGGTGGGGTCTTCTGGGGCGCGGGGGGGACGAGAGGAGCCGGTCGCCGCGCTCCTGTCTTTCTCTCGAGAGCCGGAACGGGTCGGCGACGACTGGGAGGTGGCAGAACTCGTCCCTCGCTTTGATCCTGCTCGGTTTGTAGGAAAACAAACAAAAACGGCAAAGGTTCGGATCTTCACTGCAGAATTTTTTACACAATAAATTATTAGATTTTCTTGACTGACATCTAAAAAAAGAAGTACAGCGTTCTATTAAAGATTTAAATTATAATGAAAGACAATTCAAAGCAAACACAGAATCCAAAACCTATGCTTGGACTGCCCATACTGAGAGTTGATTTTATCAACAGACTATAACCTTCAGAGTGATGCTATTCCAAGTCAAAACGTCCCCCATGTTAACAAAGCCAGTGTTTAACCACTTGAACCCCAGCGTCCCTATAAGCTCACAAGGTGTAATCGGCGAAGAGCTTTGTGTCGAGGGAAATACTAGTAGTCCTAGTATAGAGCCTTGGGGGACTCCAGTCAACTAAGTATACAGGTATACATGGATTACATGGACATTTTTATCTCACGACTGAGGCCAACAGCGTGGAGGGAGCCACCCACACACACACTAGGGCTGCGTTTCATAAATAAGCAAAATATGTAGAATAATTATGTTTTGGTGGCCATACAGCCAGCCAGTTGAAGAAAATGGAGATTGAGGTTTTAACCTTTAATTTTATGAAATAAACCAGATCATTAGGGTTTTCTGGAAGATTGAACATGTATTCTATCGCTAGTTTGACCACTTCAAATAGTCTTTAATCTTAAAATAACTAATAACCGAAAATCTACAAGCTTACAGTGCGTGGCAGACGCGTTGTAAGCTTGTAAAAGGCCTATTTTCGGTGAGTGACATATGATAGTCGTGGCGACTGAGAACTTTAATCCATGTACATAGGTTTTAAGTGTTTTAAACAGCGCATTCTTCAGCTAACGTCATAACGTCATTACCCGCTCTCTCTTTTGTGTCCTCTGCTTTTTGTTCTTCTCTCCCTGTTTTTGACCCGTTGCTCCGCTGGTCTGCGCTGGCTCTGTGCTGGCCTCTGTCAGCTCCTTTGTGACCGCAGACAGGGGACCTTTGGAGGAGACTTCAGATGACTGAGCGGACCCGTCTGACGCTCCCTTCTTCTCTGAGGAGCTGGAGAGAGCAGGACACAAAGGAGTAAATACACAGTAAAGTAATTTTTGTTTTGTTTTCACATCACACAGACAAGAGGTACGGCAAGGACAGCGGAATGAATGCAAAAAAACAACATCAACAACTTTCCAACAATCTTGAATAAGGTAATCATACATGATAAGGTCCCCCTGCATAAATAAAGGATAAATATAAAATCACCTGGTCTTCAAATTAAACTACTTTGAACAGGGATCACTGTCTGTCTGTCTGTCCATCCATGTTGTCTTACAAATCAAATGGTAAAACTCAGAGTATTTGTTTTTTTATGAAACACAACTTAAGGTTTTGTTGTGCATTCATTGTAAATAACTTCTGGGAGAAGTTACCTTGCGGTGCTGTTGATGTCTAGGAGAGGGAGTGGTTTCCATCCTCCTGCCGTCTTCAGTGCCTCAGCAGCAGTGGAGTCAGAGTGAGGAGGTGGAGATATTCGCTCCTCTTTGACCACGGAGGGAGGAGGCGACGCGCTCCTCTTTGACTCTGACCACGTCAGCCTGTAAAAACGACAGAACATGTAAATATATTATTTTCAAAGGCAAAGTACCGCTAGACCAGGGGTCTTTAACGTTTTCCAGGACAAGGACCCCTTAGCTGAGAGATATGAAGCAGGGACCCCCACTACATATACAATTGGGTTGCAGGTTAAACTTTTTCATAGATAGCTTCATAGACTTGTTTGACAGCACTGTCATCAGTGTGGTGTAAATTAATGGTTTTGTTTATTTCAGACATTTAACCACTTAAACCTTAGGCTCTGTACTTGGTCTGCTCCTTTTCCCTCTACAACAAACCACTTTGCCAAAAATAGAAGATCTACAAGCTCACAACGCCTTGCAGAGGTATAGATAAGCTATTTTTGGCTAAAGTTCTCCTCAGAATAGGGATGCTAGGGTTCAAGTGGTTAATGTTAAAAAAATAAACAATCCTTTCACACAAATAATTGGCGGCCCCCCTGTAGTAAATCTGAGGACCCCCTCGGACAGCCTGATGAAGACCCTTGTGGCTAGACCACTAGACTCTCTCAGCAACATACCCAATGTTCACCCAATGCATACGGAGAATGCAAATCATAAAAATCTTCTACAAGTCTCCTCCCGTGCTGCCTAATTTGTCCAGCAGGTGTCGCCTGGTCTTTCCCTGTGCCTGTCATCGCCTCTACTAATTATAAGTCGGAAATTGTGCCATCTTATAATGGCCATTAGTGAGACTTATCAATTTAGTCAAGTATATATATTTTAAAAAATCTATCTGAAATGTTCATGACAATTTGTTGATGTGTGTTGTGAATACATATTGAAAAAGTAATTCATAGAATAATCACAAATAAAAGAATCAACAGCTGCAGCCCAAGAGTAAACACTGTACCCGTTATACCTGTGTCTCCATCTCTGTCTGAGAGTCTGCACTTTGCTCCCTGTCTCACCAATTTCTGTCTCACTAAACATTTGTGTTTTCTGCTTCTTCTTTTTTTTTTCTTTTACCGCTGTACTGAAATTGTTGCAGAAGATGTAATAATATCAGCATAACGGAGGAAACCACAGGACCAAGGAGGAACAACGAGGACCTAAGCTCTCATCATCATTTGTTTAGAAGACAAAATGCAAGGAGAGCTTGAGTGAAAGAAAAGTAACAAGAAGGTATATTGTAGCGAAATAGGGAACTGGGCTATTAATCTTCCTGAAGTTAGAGGAAACGAAAGCTTGAGTACGTAGAACTACTGTATATCTAGAGTGAGTTCCTGGTAGCTCCGATTCTTGCTGGTTATTGTTTTTTTCTTGTGCAATCGAAAAGGACCCTGAGTTACACACCGAAAAGTGCATTGTTACACCCTTATGACGACACAAGTACGTGAACAAATGAATATATCTTTAAAGCTATTTTGCGATAAGAAGCACAGGGGTTGAGATTAGGTTAAAAAATAAACTTTTCAAGATCACTGGCCTGACCCAGCTTGTAGATTGGCTATTTTCTCTATTCATCATACGGTAAGGCAGGGGTCTTCAATGTTTTTCAGGACCCCTTAGCTGAGATAGTGATGAAGCAGGGACCCCCACTATACACTGTATTACATTTTTCATAGATGGCTTCGACAGCACTATCGTCAGTGTAAATTCATGTTTTTTTACACATGACCTTTTCTAATAAGCTGCTGAATTCATGTTGATTTGTATTTTCAGACATTTAACCTCTTAAACCTGCAATACTTAGTAAACTTGGCCTTTGGCGCGTTGTGCTATCTACACCAAACCTCTTTGCCGAAAATAGCGGTCCCGGACCCCCTGTTGAAGACCCCTGCAGGAGAGTATATAGGGCTTAAGTGGCTAAGTGGCCTGAGCAGGAACAGTGGAATGTACGGTCAGTTGGCCGGGAGTATTTAAATAATGCGTCCGGGCCAGCAGACATCTCTCTCTCTCTCTCTCTCTCTCTCTCTCTCTCTCTCTCTCACATACAGACACTCAGTGACGTCCGTGACTTGCAGAATGTTGACTGGTGAAAAGGTTGACGGGCGTTGCAGTAGCCACGGGGGACAGACAGGACTTAGCAAAGGATTAATTATGAGGATATGACTGGATGAAACAATCATTCAATCAATCAAAGTCTGGGGGAAAAAGATGACAAGGCTGTTTCAGGGGTCGCGCTAGGATTTTAATCTGCCGGTCCCAATGTCCGGAAGGATTTAAATTTATCGGACATCTGACAAAAATAACGGTCATAATTATTTGTATGCATTAAAGACAAGCAGGTGCGTAAATACAGCCTAACAATTAGGCCTACAGCATTATATTTTGGATTGAGCTATTTGAACATGAACCATCATAATATACACATTTTATATAGCAGGGTCATCTTACACAAATACATTAATTACCTACATTACCATTTGCGCATGCTGCGTGCGTAATGGTTTCTCAATAATCAATTGCGTTTGTATGCATTTTCTAATCAAAGGGCACTGCACAAAATTGGGCATTTCAGATGAATCCTTCATAACGTGGCTCAGCTGACCTGTTAGGGCAATAAATATAGACCACTACTCACTCACAGGAGGTTATACTGTATAATTAGACAGTGGATGCGGTCCGTGCGTCTAGTTGGGACAGCCGTGGGAAAGTTGATGAGTTGTGAGAATCTTGTCGTCTCCTCATAGAGCTATTCAGTTCAAAGTGGTAACGTTTTAACGTGTCCACCTCATAGAGTTAAACATAGGTCCACGATTATGATTAACGTCATGTTTCACCTCGATGCCATAGTTGCAGTAGCCTATAGCTGTTGTGAAGAGTATTTACGCATCTGTGTTAGATTTCACCTTCAACCTGCACTGTTGTTAAACTGTAGGGCAACAACTTGCCACTTTACTCACAAGTGCCATTGTATTAGACTAGTATCTGTGACATATTCTAACTAGTAATGATACAACTTGTGTGTGATTGGCTGTTAAATACACAACTTTATATAAGGTAACTTGTAACCGGACCGCGGACTGCCGAGACCGCTGGCTACGCAGCAGCAGCAACAACTAGCTCTCTTCTTTTTCCTGTTGTACCTTCACAATAAAGTGTCTCCTATTTACCGCCCAATGCAGCAGATTTTACACTGGTTATTATTAACAGGAAATAGGTGTAACCTAACAGCGTGTGACAAACTCTTTTTGTCTAGTACGTCTCTCTCTCTCTCTCTCTCTCTCTCTCTCTCCCAGAAACACACGCACGAGAGAGAGAGAGAGAGAGAGAGAGAGAGAGAGAGAGAGAGAGAGAGAGAGAGAGAGCGCTTGCAAAGCAGAGGATTGAAATGTGCCTAATTTTGCGGTGATAATTAATGAACAGCCGTGTCATTATCAACCGGTCAGGATGTCCGGAGAGATTTATTTTTTCCGGTCTTTGTCATAAATAAACGGTCAAAACCGGCAATTATCGGACTAACGCGACCTCTGGGCTGTTTATATTGTAGGCTACACTGTCTGTACATCAATGAGGGGAAGACAAAAAAAACATTAGCCCATTTTACCTGAGGCCGGTGTCAAAAAACACCTTCTAAATCCTAAAAGTTTTTAGAAAAACTGATATAGGAAAATCTAAATTGACACGGATGCTTCCTCGGACTGAATGGGTTAGAAAAATTGCATTTTAGGGCGCTCGGGTGGCGCAGTGCTAAAGTGCCTGCCCACCACCACGGAGGCTGTGGGTTTGAATCCACCGTGGTGCATCCGGCTTTGTCGAGCGTCTACACAAACACAATTGGCCTGTGTTCAGGGGGAGGGAAGCCGGGCAGGGACGGTGATAATTGCAATTGCATGTAATGCTACGGACTGGGGCGGCACATGTTGGACGAAGGCCAACATGTGCCAGTGAGGAGGGGGCTCCTCACTGGTAGGTGAGTCAGTAGGATACAACAGTAGTGAGAACACACAGACATGTGTGTGGGGAGGAATCACCTGGCATAACGACTATGTTGGGGAGAAAAAGGAGTAAAAAGCACTCACAAAAAAAGAAAACTAGCGCTACAAAAAGGGATGCAGAAAACGACGGCACATACGGTAGATTTGTCCTTATTAGAGCCAGAGCCTCTGTCTCTGGATGGGGAGCGTCTACGGCGAGATGGGGACTGGGTTTTGGATCGAGACCGCCTCCGCCTGGGAGACCTGGACCGACTTCTTCTGGATCTCCTGGCCGACCGCGACCTGCTAGGGAGATAAAGAGTTAAATGGTTAACACACATTTATGTGGTTTCTGTGAACTCTCTCCCATCCCCAAAATGGAATTTGGATATTTATTATGCTTAAAGGAGAATTCCGGTCATTTTAAGTGTTATGTTTGATGTGTGTCAAATCACTTACCAACGTAGGAATGAAAATCGCGTAACTCCACAGAGCCCCCTATCGACCCCCACCGTTGTCATTATAGGAGGATATAGGATAGCCCAAATTCGCCTATTTTAACCAATGCAAAGTCTGTTTTTTTGCTTCTAGTACTCATTGTTGAGTCCCATGATAATGTAACAGGCGCTAAAACTCCCGACAAGCTAACGGCTAATAACAAACGAGCTAACGCTGGGGCTGCTTATCTCTCTGCATGGCAGCCCCAGGTTGCCAGGTCGGGAGAGAAACCAGCAACCAGCATTAGCTCGTTCTGTTATTAGCCGTTAGCTTGTCGGGAGTTTTAGCGCCCGTTACATTATCATGGGACTCAACAATGAGTACTAGAAGCAAAAAAACAGACTTTGCATTGGTTAAAATAGGCGAATTTGGGCTATCCTATATCCTCCTATAATGACAACGGTGGGGGTCGATAGGGGGCTCTGTGGAGTTACGCGATTTTCATTCCTACGTTGGTAAGTGATTTGACACACATCAAACATAACACTTAAAATGACAGGAATTCTCCTTTAATAATTCACACCAGCAGTAGCACTTCAGTAGCTTCTGCGTTCTAAGAAAGTGGCGAGGTTCTACACGTTGTTTATGGCGAGGAATAATAATCGCCACTCTCCCCACTGCACAAGTTGAGGAAAGTTCAACTTTGCCGCTTGACCGCTTGAACCCTCGTATCCCTATTCTGAGGGCATCATTAGCCGAAAATAGCAGATCTACAAGCACACAACGCCTCACGCTGCGAGGCGGTGTGTGCTTGTAGATCTGCTATTTTCTGCAAAGAGGTTTGGAGTAGAGGGAAAAAAAGAGATGACAAAGTACAGAGTTAACGGTCAAGTATTGAGGGTTTAAGTGGTTAAATGTCTGAAAATACACATTAACATTTTTTATTTGATTTATTTGAAAAGCCAAAACCACATGGTCACCACAGGATTACACAAGAAAGTCCTGAGACTTATTTCCGTTGAGGTCCTCTTACAATTAACAATCAATACGTTAAAAATACAATACAAAACACATGTAACTAACGTAACACCACAAAGATACAAGTGACATACACAGTAGAGACACAGTACACATTACTCATTACGCAACAATACAAAAACACAAGTAACATACACAGTACATACATACATACTGTACAAACAATACAAGAACACAAGTAACATACACAGTACATACATACATACAAACAATACAAGAACACAAGTATCATACACAGTACATACATACATACAAACAATACAAGAACACAAGTAAACATACACAGTACATACATACATACATACATACAAACAATACAAGAACACAAGTAAACATACACAGTACATACATACATACAAACAATACAAGAACACAGGTATCATACACAGTACATACATACATACAAACAATACAAGAACACAAGTAAACATACACAGTACATACATACATACAAACAATACAAGAACACAAGTAACATACACAGTACACAAACAAGTGCTACCTTATCTTTCCTAGTCTAAAGACCCTCTATAGGGGAACCTTTTCTAATAGACATGATTTCGTTTTGTATTTAAAAGTCCTCAGATTTGTTGTCAGTTTGACACTGTTTTCGAGGTCATTCCACTGTGTGGCTCCTATGTAAGTAAAAGATTCCCTACCAACCTTACTTTTAAAAGCCGGCTGGCTCAAATCTGCTACACTGGCTCTGATGAAAAAATTGTGTACTTCGCTTCTCTGAGTAAAACATGTCTTTAAAAATATGGGGACCTCGCCATACATTATCTTATGAACCATGGTGAATCTGGCCATGGTTACCCTGGATTCTACTGGGAGCCAGTTGAGTTCTCTAAACTGGTTCCTACCTATATGGGATCTGGGTCCTAACCCCAGTATGACCCTGATCAGTCTATTCTGAGCTGACTGTAGCTTTGTTTTGAGGGAATTCATTAAGCCCTCGAACCAAGATGTACATGCAAAATCAAAACGGCACATAATAAGAGAATTGGCCACCACCTGTTTTGTCTCCCTATCCAAGTACCTTGCTGTCCTTGCCAGAAATTTAGTCAGTCCGGAGACTTTGCTCAATACCTTGCTGGCCATATTTCGGCCATCTAGGTTACCCTCCAAGATACAACCCAGGTATTTCCCCGATGATTTTGCTTCAATGTAGTCCGAATTTAATTTGACCTTGAATTCAGGGCTCTTTCCTAATTTGATTTTAGAGCCAAACAGAATTGATTCTGACTTCCCTGTGTGTAAAGATAACTTGTTATCTATAAGCCAGGAATTAACATTTGTCAATTCCTGACTCAGGGAACTCTCTAGTGTGGACATTAGCAGAGCAGAGTCATCCGCATACAAGAACAAATCACAGTTACAGGCGTCTGTCATATCATTCACGTATACTAAAAACAGTGCTGGGCCTAGAATGCTTCCCTGAGGGACACCATATTTCATGATGCTTGAATCAGACAAAACACCATTTGCCTCTACCATCTGTTCGCGGTCCGTAGGGATGATTGAAACCATTTGCATGCTGCCCTGTCTGCCCCCAGGGCCTCAAGCTTGTTGAGAAGTCTAATGTGGTTCACCGTGTCGAATGCTCGCCGTAATTCAAGCAGTACCATTCCACATAGCTTCCCACTATCAACCTCTTTCCTAATTTGTTCAGTTAAGAATAATAAACAACATGAATCCAACACTTTCATGGAAAAGATAATGTGTATACAAACCAACACTGATGACAGTGCTGTCAAACACGTTTATGAAGCTATCTATTAAATTAAATCTATGAAAAAGTTTAATCTGCAAAACAATTTTATACAATATATAGTGGGGGGGTCCCTGCTTCATTTCTCTGTCAGCTAAGGGGTCCTTGGCCTGAAAAACTTGAAGACATAGAAGCTGGGACTGTCAACAATACAATAATCAATGGTAAACAGGACATTGATTTGTGTTGGGTGGTCCTATTTGTTTGACTATATTTTAAAAGAAATAACTGTGTCAGTCGGCAATAGACACTGCATGCCCAGACCTTTCAAATTCCTTTTCTGTCATTCATCAAACTTTATATGAGGAGGAGTCGAGGAGACATATTGTCTTTCAATCTCTGGTTTCTGGCATTTTAAACAACTGTTCACTGTCCATGTATTATATCATCATGTCTAGACGACCCCAGTGCTCTTGACCCATTGTTGTCCTGTCTGTCCAGCATCAAATGCTGGATGAGCGAGAACTTTGTGAAGCTAAATGAGGACAAGACAGAAGTTCTCATAATTGGCTCAAGGGAACAGAAAGAATCAATAAGAAGTAGGCTTGGTAACATCACTGTAGGAAGTAACTCTACAGTCAAGAACCTGGGAGTTATAATAGACTCTGAACTGAATTTTAATACACATATAGGTCAAGTTATCAAGATTGCCTTCTTCCATCTGAGGAATATTGCACGAATTAGAGCATATCTGTCGCTGGATGATGCAAAGACATTGATCCACGCTTTTGTTTTCTCTCGCTTGGATTACTGCAACGCTCTTTTCTCTGGACTGCCAAAGAAAACAACCGACAGACTCGTTCAAAATGCGGCAGCCAGAGTTTTAACTAAAACCAAGATGAGGGAACACATTACTCCAGTTTTAGCTTCACTACATTGGCTCCCGGTTGTTTTTAGGATCGATTTTAAAATTCTTTTGCTTGTTTATAAGGCTCTCAACGGTCTGGCACCCTCCTACCTCTATGACCTCCTCCCCAGATACGTCCCAAACCGTCCCCTCAGGTCTTCTAGTGCAGGCCTACTTGAAGTGCCTGAAATGTCATATAAAAAATACGGCGAAGCAGCATTCTGCTTCTACGGGCCGACGGCCTGGAATAAGCTTCCTCTGCACCTAAGACAGGCACCCTCTGTCGACAGTTTTAAAGCACAGCTCAAGACTCATTTATTCACTCTGAATCTCTGTGCTGTTGTTTCTGTCTTTATCGTTGCCTGACCCACTGCCTTTTATCTTTAAGCTTTTATCTCTTGCCACTGTACTTTGCCACTGCTCTATTGTTTTAATTGTTTTACTTGACCCGCTGCCTCTTATTTGTAACCATTACTTCTTGCCATTGCCCTTTTTACCATTTGCTCTATTATTACCATTGCTCTAATGTTTTTTGCTTTTACCCTGTGTTTTGTTTTCATTTTTTCTTTCGTTTTCTGTAAAGCACTTTGAGCTGCATTTAGGTCATGAAAGGTGCTATATAAATAAAGTTTATTATTATTATTATTAGACCTCCAGAACCACATACACAGATCTACAAAGTAAAAGCCTGTGTTCATTCATTTAAAAGCTGCAATCCGGAACTAATTTAACCAATCTGTAAGGCAGAGTATGTTATTACAACATAACTACATCTGCAGTGGTTGCCCTACTCTTCCATTGATAAATAAAATATGCTAAAAACTTAAAATGACACTTTTGTTAACCACTTGAAAGCCAGGATTCTGGGGGGAACATTCGCCAAAGATAGCCAAAGATCTACAAGCTGCGTTACAACGCGTTGTGAGCTTGTAGATTTGCTATTTTTTGCGTAGAGTGAAATAATAGCGCACCAAATGCGCTCTTATTTTACATTACAGGTCTGTTTATAATCTCCACGATACGATTATTGTGAGCATTGTTTATCATGATAAATGATAATAACGGTTAATAAAACATCAACTGATGCTCAAACTTGGACATCATGAGATCACGAGTGCAATCACTCCTGGTACAAGGAATCCAGGGTAGTAGGAAACAAAACGTATGGATTGCAGCACAGGCGTAATATCTATATGTAACTTTTCCCTGTGTTGTTTACGTAGCAAAACAATAAATACACTGTTTGCCAATCATTTCCATGTATACCAGCAGTTATCATCAGCCACTGGAGTAGTGTGGTGGTGTTGTTTACCTACAACTACACTGTATTTTCACCGTTTGTTTTGATAGACAGGGATGTTTTTGGTCTCCCAAAACAAACGGTGAAAACACCAAAAACACAGCAAGAGGGCAGTGTGTTTCTGTAGGTAAACACCACGTCAGTCACCACCACACTACTCACTTCTGGTATATAGGGGGAAATGATTGGTGAAAAATGTATTTAATCTTTAACTATGCAAAAACAGAGCAAAGTTACCTACTATGCCTTTAAATAGGCATAAAAATGCAACCAAATGAACCCTTGCGGGTACACTTGGTTCCATTTGTACACTCTCGGGGGTTAAAGTAACACTCAGTGTTTTAGAGTGCAGCATTTTGTTCGAAATAACATGCAGTTCACTTCAGTAGCAATGCGGGGTGGTCATTATTGTGCAGTGTATTTATTGGACCAGTTTTGGTTTTATGATGCCTAAAACATTGGTTCTCAAAGTGGGGTCCTTGAAAGGTTACCTAAATGTGTTAATATAGTGTCACAATCGTTTTAACCACTTTTGCCATATTTTATACTTTGGCTATTTTTTGAAAAATCGTGCAAATTGTGCAAATCTTGGAATAGATAGTATTTATTTTCTGTTTAAGCGAACATTTTAACTCAAACCTTTGCTTTAACTTTTGCTACTTTAAGTATATTTTGATGCCAATGCTTCTGTACTTTTACTCAAGTACATTTTGAATTCCGGACTTTTACTTGTAACAGTTTTTCTACATTGCTGCATTGATACTTTTACTTAAGTAACAAATGAGTACTTTGTTCCACCACTGCAGAGCAACCCTACATATAGCAGCTCTGATCATTGTTAGCATCGTTAGCACATCGGCTAACGTTGCATAAAGACGTCTGGACGCATCGTTTCACGCACTAAAATGCTTAATCAAACGCTTTTTTAAAGTAAAGTTATGAACTAGCACACATTTAAAGGGTTTAATGTTCCGTCAACGCACCCGTTATCTCCGTGCTGGTCCTCAATCTCTCTTATTTTATTCAGAATAAAATCCTGGAAGATTAGCTCTATGTTGGCCGCCATGTTGTGTGTGTCACCAAGGATACAGACCCGGGTAGCAACACATGCCGTGCGTGTTTGGTTCCATGCTGACTCTGGTTCCTAGCAAGGAAGAATTTCTTTGACCAGATCTGTAGGGGGCGCAGTGGAGTATCTAAAGCATTGTTTTCCTTCCGGTGAAATATTTTATTTTCAGACCAAAAAGTGTATTTCAGACGTGAGGTGGGGGGCTCAGAGTGTTCCCACTAAGGAAAGTAGGCTTTCAACATCTTAAAACAGTCTTTGTTTTGGGGAGTAGCGTGAGTAGTATTAGTAGTATGTATGTGTTATGGAGAACTCCTTCTAACGCTATGGACCAGAGCTAGGTTGCTAATAGTTAGTTACAGTCATCTATGGTTATTGGTTACACTACAGTCAACTCTATGGTTACAGTAGGTTCCTACTTCCTCCTAGCAGTGCTGCCAGGTTTTGCGAGAGAAACAAGCAACCAGGTCCCCTATGAAAACAAGCCCAAAAGAAGCTACTATGGCACTTTAAACATAATACATAGGCTATTTTAAATAGCCGACCTACAAGCTTGTAGATCTGCTATTTTCAACAACAAGCCCAAACAAGCAACTGCGCTTTAGAAACAAGCCCAAATCATCAAGTTCACTTAAGAAACAAGCCAAAAAAAACACCCGCAACTACCAATATTTAAGAAACTCTACAGAAAATCAAACACAAAGTGACTTATAATAAGCGGACATGGTAACACTGCCTAGTAGTTAGATTCCTGTTCCCTAGCCAGGATGTGGGTTTATACTGTGTTGCTGACAGCCAGCTGAGCTGCCAGACAAAATACATGTGTTACTTGACGTAGCACTAATTTCATGTAGAAAAAAAACATATTCTAACGTAATTTAGATCAAATGCTGTAACTTAATTATTGCTGTATTGACAGTATTCTCAACATATTTTGGATTTAGAACAATGTTGAGACACTGATAGCCTACAGACTCTTTTATATGACATATTCCATTACTTATACACGAAACGATATAGAAATAATCCCAAATGTTTGTTGGTTTTGTATGGTTTGAGGAAACTTTTCTCTCAAACCACAAAGGAGCTGGGTGAAGTAAGAACTTGTTCAGTTTCCATGCGTTTTTTGTTGTTCAGACTTGATAAAAACAAACCTGATTCCAGTCTGGATAGGCCACAAATCTAATTATGGGTGCCAGTGTGAACGTAGACAAAGTGTCTTTATATGGATTAAACGTTTTGGGTCATGTCAATTATATTGTTAGGGTTGGATAGACAGTGATAACATTATACTCACTTTTTGTCTGGCCACATACATTCTTGATTGATTGATGTACTTTATTTAGTAAGACATGAGAACAGTACATGACAGTACATAACAGTACATGGAAGTACAAATTCGCAATACAAGGTCTACTAAACTGGATAGCTCAGTTAAGCACGTAGCTTGTTTAAGATGAGATCCCCACGCACACAAATCATGATGACATATAAGAGACAGACAGATATACACACTACTATACAGAATGTCATACAATCAGTTTACAGGTTACTGGTATGAAGGGTGAAAAATATGTACAAAAAAAGAAAGAGAGAGGGGGGGGGGTAGGTTAGGTTAGGACATGGGGTAGGTTAGGACTTGGACAGGGGCCATTTTTGAATTGCAGCCTCCTGAAGGTGTATCTTTAGGGCATTTTTGAAAGTGAGTAGGGTTTTACACTCCTTTACTCCTTAGGGCATTCCACATTTTAGATGAATAGCATGAGAAAGAGTTCATTCCCTTTGTTGTGCCAAATCTGGGTTGAACATGGTTTGTGGAGCTGCCTCTGGTGGAAGTATTTTGACAAATACAGGGGGATCCCAATGTTGTGGTGTATCTTGAAGACCAGGCCCATAGCAAGTTGCTGTACTCTGTCCTCAACCCTAAGCCATCCAATCCTAGAAAAATGATCAGGGGTTAGATGGGTTTTGTAATTGAGGCCAAGAAGTAGCCTTACAAGTTTGTTTTGGGATGTTTGGAGCCTTGTTTTTAGGGCCTTGGAGGTGTTGTGATACCATGAAGTGCATGCATAATCATAATGACCTTGTATGAGGGCCCCTACAAGAATCTTCAGAGTATTCTTACTGACTTTACGAACAAGCCTCCACATCCTCCGTGTTATTTTGTGGACCTTTTTGATCGTCTTTTCAGCGTTTTTGTCACCTGAGAGGTTTGCCTCCAAGATGGAACCCAGGTAGGTAATTTCCTCCTTTCTTGTGATAACATTTTCACCCACTTTGATCGTGAAACTCTCAGCCTTTCTAAGGTTAGGGTTGGACCCAAAGAGGATGGATTCAGTTTTACCCAGGTGTAATGAGAGTTTGTTGTCGGAGAGCCAGATGCAGATCTTGTTGAGTTCAGTGCTGAGAGTTTTCTCAACCTGCAGCCTGTCCCTGTCCGAGACCAGCAGAGCCGAGTCATCTGCGAACAGGAACAGTTTGCAGTCGCAAGCTGAAGACATATCATTCACATATATCAGGAACAGTAGTGGTCCTAGTATGCTTCCTTGAGGAACACCACAAGTCACTGGGAGGGGAGGGGACTGGGTGCCGTTTACTTCCACCACTTGCTCCCTCCCTTCCAGGTAGGATCTCATCCATTTCACCGACGTGTCATCAAAGCCTATTGCTTTGAGCTTATTGATCATAATTGGGTGATTAACGGTGTCAAAAGCCTTCTGGAGGTCCAGCATGACCATGCCGCAATATTAGCCCTTGTCGACATCTTGTTTGATAGAGTCGTTCAAATAGAGAAGGCATGTGTCAGTGGAGTGGTTTGTTCTGAAACCAGATTGGAATTTGTAAATTAGATTTTTTTCGGCAAGGTACTTATCAACCTGTTCGTAGACTATTTTTTCCATGACTTTCGAGATGGAGCTAAGAATAGAAATAGGGCGGTAGTTGCCAGGGTCTAATTGGTTTCCTTTTTTGTACAGAGGGGTCACTCTTGCTTTTTTGAAGTCGTTAGGGACCCGTCCCTGTATGATGGAGAGGTTTATTATGTGGGTAATGATTGGAGCAATGGAGGTGGCTGAGTCTTTTAGAAATTTAGCGGGGATGTTGTCGGGACCTGTGGCTCTGTGTTGTTGGAGTGCACTCAATTTTTTAAACACCTCATCTGTTGACACAGGGGAGAGTTTAAAATCATCTTTGCGTACACCCTGTTTATCGTAAAATGAATCAACATACTCTCCACCATGACTCCCAGAGTGAGGGGGTAGTTTTTCAACTAGCTCTGAGGCCACGGTCGTGAAGAATATGTTGAGGATTTTACTCACTTCCCGTTTGGATGAAATGAGAGTGTCATTCACCTTGAGGTTTATGTTTGTAAACCTGGTTTTCAATTTCTTGCTGCAGCCTAGTAGGTTGTTGAATAGCTTCCAGAGCTCACGTGGTTTGTTTTGATTTTCCTCAATTTTGCCATCGAGGTAGCTTTTTTCTGCTAACAACAGCATGCCATTAACCTTGTTTCTTAGCATGTTTTTCTCTTTTTTGAGTTTCGCTACGTGGGATTCGAGACCTTTGTTGAAGCTTTTGGCAAGTTTGATCCTACTTTTATGATAGTCAGAACACTTTTTGTCTCTGACTTTCATGGTAGTAAGGATATCCGAATTCATCCATGGAATCGAGCGGGTTTTGACCCTGATGGTTTTCATGGGAGCCACACTGTCCAAAATTTGAATGAATTTGGTTTTGAAACCAAGCCAAGATTCGTCTACCTGTGTGCTGTTTAGTACGTCGGACCAATCCTGTTTATCTAGTCTGTGATCCAAGTCCTCACTCTTGTAGTTTTTGAGGTCTCTGATCGTGACTGTTTGGTGTTAACCGGTCTTAGGTTTACGTTTCTTTCTGGTGCAGAAGATCATGTTATGATCAGATATGCCACAGGTAGAAACACCACTATTGAGGATTTTGTCCTTGTCCGTTGAGATCTATGATAGTTTGAGTGGAAACACACAGCCTTGTGGGCTGAGTGATCAGCTGGTGGAGTGAGTGCCGATTACAAAACCCCCTGAATGACTTAAACACTGACGCTTCCTTACGGAGCATGTCAGTGTTAAAGTCACCAAGAAGTACTGTCTCCTCATTGTCCACTTTAGCTAAACATTCATCAAGTCTATCATAGAAATCAATCTTGCATCTTGTCCTCATAGGATAAGCCTATAAGCCAAGTAGAGGCACCTGTGGCTCCAGAGATGACTACAATATCTCTGGGAACTTCTAACATAAATACTAAATACTCTAAATTCTAGTTCAGAACCTAAGTGCAGGCTGATTGAACACTTAATGCATAGAGGTTAGTGATAACTTAGGAAAAAAACAGGTTTGTACGCTTTCAAAAAGGATTACCGTAAAAAGAAGTAACTCAAATAATAATCAGGTTTACTGGATTATTTGCACAGGAGAGACAAGGTGGTACAGTGTCAAAAATATTCTCTACTGGTAATACAAAATGTTCATCATTATAACAGACAGTTTATCTCTTATTAAGCCCACCCCACAATATAATATCAACATGAACAGGGGCAAAGGCTCATCTTGGTGGCACGGTTAGCTGTGCTAAGGCATCATAAACTGTAGCCACAACTTTCATGGGTAAGAAAGAGTAGGCCAGGGAGCAAAGACATCTTATCTTAGCAGTTACAGAACTGTCCCTTCTGAGCAAATACATCATACTTTATGCAATTATCCAAAGTGATACAATACAATAATCATACAATAATTATAATCTAATAAACTATCGATTATAAATTATCCATCAGTTAGACAGAAAACATGGTGAGTAATGGGGGGGGAAGTGTATGAATTGTGGGGTATCGATCAAAGCCAAGAGTCAGACAGTGGTGGTACAAGCCCAAACATGGGTTTTTATTTAAATGATATGGCACAGAATCACTGCATAAACGGTCAAATCATAATAAAGGTGAGTATCTAGCACTGTGAATAATTGTTTAACAAAAGTTCTTCCCAGGGTTGGGGCTCAGTAGACATCAATCATTCAACAAGGTGCGACACAGATTCAAAGAGGGGGGGGGGGGGGGGGGGCGGGGGCAGTGAGCTCCGCTTCACACCTTCGTCTCAGAGCATTGTTTCTACAGGGAATCACTTGTTTAGAGGGGCCGTCCTCACCCCTTTCAATAGGCCTCGCTCTACCTTTGCATGCGAGGCTTGTGTAAGACCCATACGGTACCTATAACATATAAGAGACAATATTTTAGCGGACTTTTCACTTATCAAACACACAAGCTTTGGAAGGGAAAATAGTGGAGTCTTTTTCTTAACGCCTGGCTGCCCGTCCTTCACCATGGAGAGGTTGATACTAGTAAGGGTGAGAGAGCAGAGAGTATTTGTAGCCAACGCCCTGGCCATCACACAGGTGCGCTGAATTGTAGTTGATCGAGGAGGCAGAGTGGCAGGTACCGCCCCTCGATGACGCAGCCTAGACTGAGGCGCTGCCTTTTGGTCCTCTCTCTGTCTCTCTCTCCCTGCCTCCCCATGGTTATGGGCTTACCTGCCAGGCGGTCTCGTGGCGAGACTCCACATATCACCCCCCTAAGCCCGCCGCCTGGGTCGGGGGCTTCAGTTTCCACTTCCTCGTACAACCTCGAGAGGGCGTCTGCGTGTGGGATGTCCTTCCCCGGGCGATGTTCAACTTTAAAGTGGTAGTCCTGGAGCTCCAGGAACCATCTCGTCACACGGCCATTTCGGTCTTTATTGATAGATAGATAGATAGATAGATATACACATTATTCACTTCTGCACATAGTAACAGCGGGTCGATGCCGACGTGTACGCCACAAGGAGCAGCTGTCCCACCAGTTTCATCCTCCTCGTTGTCACAACACAAACTGCTGTCGACTTTATCAAAAACTATTATGTCTTTTTACATCACCGTTGTGACAAAAGTTTTTGTTACAAACTGGACAAGTCACAGGCTTTTCTCCTGTATAATAATAATAATAATAATACATTTTATTTATATGGCGCCTTTCAGGTCACCCAAGGTCGCCTAACAAAACAGAAAAGAAATACAAACAATAAAGCAAGTTTAAAATACACACAAAATACACATAAGGCCTGCAGCAGACTTTTACTCAAGGTGAGCATAGGCCTGTTTGAAAAGGTGAGTTTTGAGGTGGGATTTGAAGGTGGGGAGTGAGTCCATGTTTCGAATGTCGGGGGGAAGGCTGTTCCAGAGGCCAGGGGCAGAGCGGCTGAAGGCTCTACCCCCCATGGTGGACAAACGAGCAGCTGGGGGAACAGTGAGGTTGGTGAAGGAGGAAGACCTGAGTGACCGGGTGAGAGTTTTGATATGGATGAGATCAGACAGGTATGGGGGGGAGAGTTTGTGGATGGCATTGAAAGTGTTGAGGAGGATCTTGAAGTCTATGCGGTATTTAATCGGTAGCCAGTGGAGTTGGTGAAGAACGGGGGTGATGTGGGAGATGGCAGGGGTTTTGGTGATGATGCGGGCTGCAGCGTTCTGGACCAGTTGGATTTTATGGAGGAGTTTGTGGGGGAGACCGAAGAGAAGGGAGTTACAGTAATCGAGGCGGGAGGTGACCAGAGAATGGACTAGGATGGCAGTGTTGTTGGGGGTGAGTGAAGGGCGGAGGCGGTTGATGTTGCGGAGGTGGAAGTAGGCTGACCGGATAGTGTTATTGATGTGGGAATGAAATGATAGGGTGCTGTCGAGGACGACACCCAGACTCTTGACTGTATGAGTCCTCATATTGTTGGGGGTGAGTGAAGGGCGGAGGTGAGTGAAGGTGAAGTTGAGTTGAAGGTGAGTTGAAGTGTGTTGAAGTGTTGAAGTGTTGAAGTTGAAGTGAAGGAAGAGTTGAAGTGAAGGTGAGTTGTTGGGGGTGAGTGAAGGGCGGAGGTGAGTGAAGGGCGGTAAAATGTTACAATTTTTTTTCAAAATTGGCCTTTCCCTTGTATGAGTCCTCATATGTCTTTTGACATCACTGTTTTGACAAAAGTCACGGGCTTTTCCCCCGTATGAGTCATCATATGCGTTTTTAGGTGACTCTTTTGAGTACAGCCGTGGCCACAAACTGCACAAGTGAAACTCTTTTCCCCTGTATGAGTCCTCATGTGTCTTTCCAGATCGTAGTTGTCCCGAAAGCCTTTTTTACAAACAGTACAAGTGACTGGCTTTTTTTTTGTTGTGTCTTGTGTGACTTCAGTGTGTTTAAAGGTGACTGATCTACACTGGGCTCCCACTCATCACTGTCTTCAGTGATGTCATATTCAGAACAGTGTGAAGAGAGGAGCTGGTCACTAGTTGGATGTGATGTTCCACAGTCCTCTACATCAGCTGGTGTTTTCATGTGTTCAGTTGAGGTGCTGGCTACAGGCTCTGTGTCTCTGTTTTCACCATCATCACCTTCACTTTTCACTGCTAGTAATGTCAGCATTGGCCTATCAACCTCTTTTGGTCTTTGAAGAAGCTCCTCCTGCTCCTCTTTAATGTGTGGAGGCTCTGGTCCCTCTTGGACCAGACTGGGGCTCCTCTCTTCAGGGGAAACCTCCTCTTTACACACAGGGAGGTGCAGGACATCTAGGAAAAAGATACAATGAGAGACCGGTAAAGGTTTGAACATTTTTCAGTGTGTCCTCTGTTTAATGAAAAGCTAGTCCACACACATCCACTTCAGTGCCCAGGTTGCAGTTCTCAACAGGAAGGAAAATAAAGTATGCACATCAGTAAGAAAAGCTCCGCTATTTTTATTGCGCTCTCCTTTCCTGAGCGCTCATCTCCTGATGAAGATCTGACTGATGGAAACGTTGAGAAACAGATTACTATTTTTTTTATCTGAAACCTAGCATAATTTATGGTACATTCAGATTGATCTAGGGGTCCACACATCAATGTAGTCAAATTGTTAACGTTAAAATCGATTACCGATTCATATTGGACGGTTGATCTTTACACCATTAGTACCGACAAGCTAATATTGAAATACTTCCATCATATATATGTATATATATATTAATATATAATATATTAATCATATTCGGCCTTTCGGTATTCGGCCAACTGTTCTCCATTTTCGGCATTCGGTTTTGGCCAAGAATTTCCCATTCGGTGCATCCCTACCAACTATCTGCTATAGACCCTTGCACTTCCTTCCGTCGACGATGTCAGATATGTGAGATTGTAGATTTTTTCTTTCTTTGAGTCTCCCTTTTACCACAGACATCTCTCAGCAGCAGTCACCAGTAAATAAAAGAGTGCATACCGATTATGTACAACTTTACTACATGTTTAACCCATTAAGACCTGGAACTGTGTCATTTTTAGATTTGGGCTAAAAAGCTTTATTTTACACTTTGGCTATTCAAAAATAGCAGATATACAAGCTCATAGTGCGGCACCGAGTGCCGCGCTATGAGCTTGTAGATCTGCTATTTTTGAAAGATCGTGAAAATGTGTGCAAATCTTTGAATATATATATTTTTTAAAGCGAATATTTTTAACTCAAATCTTTGCTTCTGGGGGGTCCCTGGAACAAAATATTTTGATGGGGGTCCACGGCCAAATACATATCATTTTGGGGGTCCTTGACATGAAAAGGTTTGAGAACCACTGATATAGAAACTTGTGTTTTGCAGAGAACTGTTGGGATTTAGGAGACATGTAGAATCGGCTTCAGGTCTTAAAGGGTTAAACCTCCAGTAAATAAAACACTACATACCTATTCTGTACAACTTCAACATAGGTTGCATCCTTGCATCGAACAGTCCTCTGTGCTCTGTGGAAATCACCAGTAGAAAAGACTTAGCAACCTCACATACAGAAAACATAACTCCTCTATTCTCTTTTTTACATACAGTAAATGGCTTCTGTTGTCTGCTTGATATTCTGCCTCAAATGCTATTTATTTTTTAAAGCATTAGGTGTGTGTGTGTGTGTGTGTGTGTGTGTGTGTGTGTGTGTGTGTGTACACGTGCTTGCGTGCAGATGTGTTTGCGTTCGTAGCAAACCATGCGCGTGATTCAAGCTTTATCACCAGGAAAGAGTCTTAAACGAGTGCATCCAGAAAAAAGAAATCATGGAAAATAAGTGTTTTCAGTGGATATATCTGTTGTGGGTAACGTTGTTAGCTTGTACAGTACTTGTGGCACTTCATATCAAGAAGGAATGGCTGCCCGTCATATTGTATATTGGGCCTGATTCACTAAGCCCGGTTACGCACAGATACAGATACTTATGCAAAAGTATGCACGTTCCACGAACAGAGTCTGATTCATCATTACATTTTGGCCGTGATGTTAAGCGTTATGTACGCTGAATCTAACGTCTGCTCGGAGGCACTCGTATGAGAAACATATCATAATTATGTGGCTTATTCTTCATGCAAAATCAATTAAAACCTCAAATAATATATGAATGTGGCCAGGCCAACATTTGTGTTCTCTTTCGACCTCCATGGCAGCGAGTAAGTCTAATGATCTCACCTGGTTGTACAGTAGATTACATTACATTACAGTCATTTAGCAGACGCTTTTATCCAAAGCGACTTACAATAAGTGCATTCAACATAGGTAGGGAACGAAACTACTAATCACCAGAAGTCTTAAGTGCATTTCCTGCAAAAACAAGCAACCAAGAGAATACCTAGCGCTAAAGTAAAAGGTTACCTCTCGCTCTACTGCCAAGACCCGGCTCTTCATCAGCTGTCTGTGCAGCACCACCACCACCCCTCTCCTCCTCCTCCTCCTCCTCCTCCGGCGACGTGTAACTCAGGACTAGAAAAATGCAATTCATTATTATTATTTATAATGTACTGACAATAAGGTTACATTTGTACATTCTCAAAGTTTGACCAGTAAGGATCCATTTGCCAATCTTTACCAGCTGTACAATAAACAATAGCCATCAGGCCTAGGAGAGACACCGTGGCTCTTATGCCATGTACAATATAATGTATAAGGTACAAAGATGAAAAGATGAACACATAATGTACTGACAATAAGGCTACATATAACCAATCATGATAACATAGGATTTCCTCCACAGAACCAAATGGATCCTTACAGGTCTGTAACTCAAGAGTGTACAAATGGACTCCATTTACTAAATACATTCATTTCATCTCACATGTGCAGGGAAACCTTACCTCTAACCTTACCTCTAGCTGAACGTGCGGCAACACACTCAGTATCTGAAAGCATAGTAAAATATCAGATAGTTATGGTAAAGATATGCACAAAATCAGAGAAGACTTTTACAGTTGCCGTTGGGTTTTTTATCTTTGTAAATGATAAAAGCATTGAACCAACAGATAGGATAGAAATGTATTTGTCCACTTGTTTGACTTCCCAGGTAATACACAATGTTTGGGTCCACATCAATATCAACTCCATTCATTGACTTATTGTATGCTACAATGCAAGCTGGCTTCTGTTGTGAAAACATATCAGTAAGAAAAATAAAAAGCTTTCCTCTAGTTCTACTGCCAAAACCAAACTGTCCATCAGCTGTCTGTGAACTGTGTGCAGCACCACCCCTCTCCTCCTCCTCCTCCTCTGACGTGTCTAAGTAAAATATTGGTATAATATGTAAATATGATGTCCACAAAATCACAAATTTCAGGCATTAGCAGACATTCTTATCTATATCTGGCAGGCAGGCAGGCAGGCAGGCAGACACAGCCAGAAAGATGATAGAATGATAGATAGACACAGACAGACAGACAGACATATGTGAACGGATACAGTGCTTTAGGCATCAAGTAGTCATTTTACAGATTGTTGAAGTACAGAATATAAGCTTTCATATGATGTATCATTCATTGAAATTGGAACACATTTGAAGAAGATGTGACCATTTTAATCTTGTTATCTATAATAGTCCAAACTGAGATAATCCCTCCTAAAGAATTTCCACTTCTATAGCACCTCTCAGCTCCAGGTAATGGGCGTGAACAATGGGTAATTTATTCAACCTAGCCACTCCTCTAATCACTCCCCCATTGACACCTTTCAGTCAGCTGTCCACTATATAGAAATTTGATGCAACACAATTACATATTTTTTAGGTATTTTTACTTAACTGGAGTATTTCCAATACTTTGACTTCTACTCTACTACAGATCAGAGGAAAATATTGCACTTTTACTCCACTACAATTATTTGAAAGCTTTAGTTACTAGTTACTTTTCAGATGTAAACTATGATATAATGAAACATACATTAACCACTTTAGCCCTATTTTATACATAGTCTATTTGAAAATAGCTGATCTACAAGCTTACAATGCACATTGCGACGCGTTGTGAGCTTGTAGATCAGCTATTTTCAAACATTTTAGTACTTATACTTTAGGTACTTTAAGTACATTTTGACACCAAGACTTTAGTACTTTTACTTTGATTGAACTCAAGTAACATTTTGAGCACTTTTACTTGTAACAGAGTATTTTTATATCGTGGTATTGCTACCACCGAGTGCTTCTTCCACCACTAAATTTGAGTGGCCCACTGGTAGTCGACTACGGTCGAGGTTTACCTATTTAATAATGAAAGACACGACCAGCTAGGTCCTGGATTAACTCCAACCTGGTGTTTGCACTCTCCATTTACAACCCGTACATCTACATAAACGTTCAGATTTCAAATATAAAGTGCTTATCTCATGGCCACGGATGATACCATTAACTTCGGATGGGTCTAAGTACCCGTATCTTCCATATTGTTCAATAAAAAGCATTTTAATCCAATCGGCGGCCATTTTCTCATAGAGTTATAACGTATCAGGAGTGCAATACACCCTAACCATTACGGCCACGTAGTTGAAAAACAACGGAGACAATGGCCATCAATCGGATCAAAATGCTTTTTATTAAACAATACGGAAGATACGGGTACTTATGAGGGCCCATACATAATTATAACACCCGTGGCCATGAGATAAGCACTTTATATTTTAAATCTGAACGTTTATGTAGATGTACGAGTTGTAAATGGAGAAATGCAAACACCAAGTGTACGTTCAGCCATGACGCGTGACCGTGAGCTAACAATGCTAAGGCCTAGCTCGTTATTCCACCGTTGTTTTGTCCACAAACATCTTCGGTGAAATACTTCCATACGAACGTCGAGCGGCCTGTTGTTTAGCTGGGGCTGCCATCACAGCTGCTGTGTTCGCTACAATGTTATATTGATTATACAACTAGATTCTGTCCCGAAAAAGACTAACGCAACACTGGCCGCTTCGGCGCTTAATCCCACCGTGGTGAAGTTAGTTTCAGCCTCAGGTTGAATATTACTCCAGTAAAGTAAAAATACCTCAAAATTGTACTTAAGTACAATACTTGAGTAAATGTACTTAAGTTACGTTACACCCAGTGGTGAGCTGTGGATTTTTGAACTAAGGGTAGCCTACTGTATTTTATGACGTCACGTGCGCAGGCATGTGCACATAGCCACTTAATAATACTGTATTCAACATGTGATTATTAATGTATTTATATTTCTTATTATTTTGTTCACATTGTTAATTTGTTGTTTTTATTTTTGTTTCAATTAATCAATTATTTTATTTTCCTTTTAGTTTTATATAAAAGCCCTTTACATAGACTCACCCACACATAAGCAGTTAAAATAATCAGACAACTTGTCTTTGTCTTGTCTCAGAGAACTGGGTCCTCTGCTAAGCGATCCCCTTCACACTCAGTGCAGAGACTGTTGTCTCTCATTGTGAGAGGAATGTAACACATACACATTCAATTCAAGTCCATGGCTTTTCTCCAAGCCTAATGTTATGCAAAGCAGCCAGGTAGACGCTATTGAGAATGTCTCGCCACTGACGGCGCGAACCTTCAGAGGCTATTGTTTAAACTTTAAGGTGTTAACGACCGCCGCTGACGGTGAGTGCATGTGGAGCACGCGCGAGCCCCCAGCCCCCACAGTCTCAGAACTAAGGGTACGCCGTACCCGCCCGTACCCCCTAGAGCTCAACCCTGGTTACACCACCACAGAGGAGCGATACTGATGGGCGGGGATTAGGCTTGTAACCGGAGAACAATGGGCCAACAACCAACCAAAACCACTCTCATGTTAATGTTATCCCTGCAAGTTAAAGCCACTCTCCGCCCCCAAAAGACCGACAGAAACACACAGAAACACTGCTCTTTTTGTAATGTAATTTAAACCACTTAATGATTCTAAAACGCCTATCCTTTGGACTATAAACCTTCTTCAACATTCGAACTGTGTTAATATGAAAAAAAACGAAAATCACAAAAAAAAAAGTTAGAAAAGCTATTTTCTACTGCTTGTCAATGGGCGAATTGATGCCCTAAACTGAACACCAGACCTGCTCACATATTATAGGAAGAAAGGTGATAGATGGAGCAGGAGATATAAGAAAAAAGAACATAACACATGTCAAATAATCAATAATATATACAGATTGTGTATGTAGTAGCATACAGACAGACAGACAGACAGACAGACAGACAGACAAAACATATGATAGACAGACAGACAGACAGACAGACAGACGATAAAATGTACTTACCATCAGGGAAAGAACTGGAAGCGGCGCTTCTGCGCCCGGTGGCTCTCTCTCTCGTGTGTGTGTGTGTTCGTGTGTTCGTGTGTGTGTGTGTGTGTGTGTGTGTCTGTGTCTCGTCTGTGTCTGTGTCTGTGCCTGTGCCTGTGCCTGTGCCTGTGCCTGTGCCTATGCGTGTGCGTATGCGTGTGCGTGTTCTCTCAATTCTATCCATCTCTGTACGGTCTCTCTCAAAAGCTACTCCTTACTGCGTCCCCACAAATGGCCATTGGGTCCCACACACTTTTATAAACTTCTGTTCCACTTTGATCCACGGAGTCTCACAGCTTGTTTATGATCAGTCCTGATTGCTGTTGTCCCTGGTGACGCACCGGAACGCGGAACTGCCTTTCAAATGAATGGACGAACTTTTCTTTCGTTTGTTTGTACATATTTATCCACAATAAAGAAACAAAAACAAACAAAGAACGCACTCAAACGCAGGGGGATCTTAGAAGAGAGCCTTAGAATGTTTAACTTTATGAGTATGAAAAATCGCTTAAATAACTATTACATTGATTATGTAGAACTCATTGAGTTTTAAAAAGGTTTAGAATTGTTAGCTTTGCATTTATGATTATGAAATATAACTAAAATAAATATTAAATTGATTAATTATAACTCATTGCGTTTATTATGATTATTGTTGTGGGGGGTCTGTGGTCTAATGGACATTAATGCTTACATGTTTTATCAATGAAAAAAAGAAGTAAGAAGTAGGCGTAAAACATTGACGTTGCTATGACGGGAAACCCCCTGCAGGGGTCAGTATCTATCTAAATTAATTAGAAATTCAGAGCTTATTTTTCTATTTGTAATTAGATAATGAATACTAACAAGGGATCAGTTGTTGAAATACAACAGTTCATTTATTTATCTAAAAACGTCAAGTGCCAAACATAAAAAATATAAAATATAAAGCCTTCCTTATTAATATATAAGGCAGGCTTTATATCTATGGTCTCAATCATAGATATATATTATATATCTATGATTGAGAGGCACGGTCATTAATAAAGCAACTATAAAGACAAGATGCTTTGCGTCAATTGAAGTTAGGCACACACCGGTGTGTACAGTAAGTTAGTAACACCATAGTGTGTTATATGTATCCATTGAGCAAAACAATTTCCCCTTGTGGAAGAATAAATGAGGTTCAGGCAGAACATAGTGTTCCTGCACAATTTAATACTTTTTATTTTACTTTAATTACAGCACCATTAAAAGACACTTGCAAATTAGTGATCATAAGTCAGTTATAAAGTATGAGTTCATTTATGAGCTCAGAGATAACACCCTGCTCTCCCAAATGCTATGGCCAGGGATATAAATTGCAACTAGTCAATTGCTATGAACGTGTTCTTTAATCATTTCATTAAAAGCAGCATGTCAGTAACCACCAGTTCGGTTAAGCATATGATATGTTGCCCTTAGAAAGCACTGTCTGCAGTAGCCTAACTGTACCCAACTCACCATATTTTATGTATGGTCCTCCATTGTAGATTTGATCATTACATGTCTGACAGAATGAAACAAATATTCCTATATACATACAGATAAGATTTGCCAACAGCCTCTGCATAACATACCTGATGAAAATTCATATTAACATTTACCACAAGACATTTTGGAATGAGTGCCATTCAACCAATACATTATACTTGAGCAACAAATATAACCAATATATATACCACTGATAATGCAAAATGTAACTCAATACATGTAAAAAAAAAATAAGTGAAGTCAAGAGTCATGCCTTTTGTAATGCAATATATATTTTACTCAGATGTATCTGTACATTTACTCAAGTTGAGACATTGCATTTTGTTTGACTGAGTTCCATTCTGAGAGTGTAGAATCTACACTCTCATCACACTATTCATCACTCTATTCTCAAAAAAGCCTATCTTTTGGGTAATATTTGACAATCAGTCTTGGCGACTGAGAACTTTAATCCATGCATCACTACATCTCAGAGGCAATTATACTTTTACTCTACTCCGCCATTAAACAAAAATGATAACATAAACAATACTTTTTTTTTTCTTTTTCTTTTCTTTTTTTTTTAACGCTCCCTGCACTACATCTCATAGGCAATTATTATACTTTTACTCTACTCTGCCATTAAACAAAAATGATAACAAACAATACTTTTTTTTTTCTTCTTTTTTTTTTAAAGGCTCCCTGCACTACATCTGAGAGGCAATTATTATACTTTTACTCTACTCTGCCATTAAACAAAAATGATAACAAAAAAAAACTTTTTTTTTTCTTTTTTTTTAAACGCTCCCTGCACTACATCTCAGAGGCAATTATTATACTTTTACTCTACTCTGCCATTAAACAAAAATGATAACAAACAATACTTTTTTTTTTGTTAATGCTCCCTGCATTAAACCACTTCAGCCTTATACAACAATCTACAAGCTCATTGTGAGCTGCTGTTGTCAAAAGACCAATACATTTTATACATTTGAACTTGTGAAATGAGACCTTCTCCTGCAAAATTAGTGCTTTTGGTACATTTTGATACCAATACTTTTACTCAAGTTAAATTAAAATAATAATGTTAGTTTAAACATTACAACTAAACATAATAAAAAATAAAATAAAAGTAAATGAGAGAAGACAAACTGGTCCCTGAACCCCACTCTGTACAGAAACTGAGAGACTACTGATGGAAAGCTACTCCCTCAGTATGTCTCTCAATTTGTCTACAAAATCAGCCATCCCATCAACCTCCCAAGTTTTCTCTCTGAAGGCGTCGTTACGGCACAGCGGGCATCTGGTGGTCCCATATTGATGGATCAATTGCTGCACACAGGCACGGCAGCCAATCTGGGCACCGCAACATTCTGCAATGACTGGGTTTTTCATGGCACCTGCAAAGAATCAAAATAATGTTGATTAGAACATACATTTGTTAAGTCCATTCCTATAGTATTGCTCTAGACATCAGGTTTGCACTCAAAGCTTAGCCTATAGTTTAAAAAAATAAACACCACCACTCTTTAAGAAGTTCTCTTTTAAATTCGGGCAGATCTTCTGCAATATTTAGCAAATAATTTAGCTTTTAGTGCACAGATTGTTTGTATCATTACATTCATTAAGCATTGACTGAAAGCTAGTTATTGATAAACTTGGTGCACAGTTACCATGGCAATCTGGAGTATCAAGAAGCCTCTGCTTCTTTGCATTGAGGAGCACGATGTTCTCGTTCAAGTCCAACTGCCTCTTCACGAGCGCCCCTATCGCCTCCACAGTGGCCTCTGCATCTAGAAACTGGACACTGACAGAGTCGTCCTCAAAAATCATGCCACCTTCCACCTCCCCGACAATTATATTCCTGACAGAAAAAGACAGTGGGGTTAGAAACATAGATTTTCACTTACATACCCTTCAAAGCTTTAGAAATGCCATTTTAGGCACCAATCCTCCTTCCTAAAAAATGTTTATTTCATAAACTTAAAATGTTCTGTTTGACTCTGTCGTCTAACATTAAGGACAGACAAAATACAAACTTCATTAATTTGCATATTGATTGTATATAAAACCATTCGAATAAAGAATTTCAATTGCAGCCTTAAAGAATTTCTCATTAACAAACAAGCAATCAACACTGAAGACATGTTTTTAATAATTTCTCCATTATATTTGGATACATACATCCTGTTCTTGTGTGGTGGTCGCGGGGTTGGCGGCAGTCCAGGTCCTACACTTGGCTGGCCAGGCCGCCGGAAACTGAATCGGTTCCCAGAACTTGAACCTGCTGCAGCAGCTGTCGGCGGTGGTGGCGGGGGGGCTGTGGCTCCTGAAGCCTCATCTCCACATACCTTTAGGATTGAAACCCTTATTAGCAAGAACTGCCAACAGCACAGTGTATAACACTACATGGATAACTTTTGAAGAAAGCCCTATGGGCTCGTTTCTATTGTGGTCCCATTTACTCAAACAAGGCATACATGTCAACAATACAAACAGCAATATATGTACCTCATATTTCTGTGAGGGATCATTGACAGTGAGGTAGCCCCCATATCCGGCCATGACTGCATCTCCATTCTCTGCCAGAAGATGAACAGTAGTGGAATCCAGCTGAAATTGAGGGATGACATGATTTCAGTTTAGTTATCCCATTTTCTCAACCCGTCTCCAACCTGCCTCTCTCCTGGAAACAAATTGTGTACAACCATTAACTCATACACTGCCACTGACGTAATAAACGTAATTATTCCCGTTTACCAATCCTGCCACTGACGTAAAAAACGTAATTATTATTTTTTCAAAAAAAAAAAAAAAAAAAAAAAAATTTGACCCAAAGACCAAGGAGATATGATTTTTCGAAGGAAAAGACTCCCATCCACTTCCTTGTTAACTTAAAGCTTAAAAATTCTATATCTCAGCTCCTGAGTACTTTTTTTTTTTCAATGAAAAATCTCTGGCAGTGGGCAAACGCGGCCAGCAATAAGTCTGGCAGTGAAGACCAAACCAGATTTACACAGGATTTGGATGCAGGTGAACTTGGGTGAATGACAACACAGCAGCAATTTCATATAAACATCTCTGTGACCTGCCTTGACATCTGATTTCAGATTCATTGTTTGACACATTTACCTCACTGAAAAAAGGCCAAATTGCACTTCATGATTTTGAGTGAACCAGCTGGGCTTCCTCCAGAACAAATGAATTTAGTGCCATCTATATACACATACATTTAGATTACTTTGACTGTCAAAAAAAAAGTCAAAACCTTTTAAATAAGTTTGATTCTTTGAACGGTTATTGCAATTTGACCATCATATAGCACTGCAGTCTTGTGGTTCCATACTTCCATGTCTAATTACTAGTGATGCGCGGGTTGACCCGTAACCCGCGGGACCCGCGGGTCAACCCGCAGCGCGGGTGAGTCGAGTCAGAATTTCGGAGAAAATTATGCGGGCTGCGGGTGAGCGGGTCACGCGCTCTCACACGCAAAAAAAATTAAAATAATAACATGCTCTTGTTTTGTCTTTAACCTAATAAGAATAAGAATAATAACAATAAAACAGTTTGAATACACTTGGGGATTATTTTCTAACCATGATTTTACAGAAAAGAAAAAAAAACGCGGGTCGCGGGGCGGGTTGAGCCGTAGATTTATATATGGGTTCGCGGGGCGGGTTGAGGCGGGTTGGGTTCCGTCGCGGGGCGGGGCGGGTCATGAAAAAACCCGACCCGCGCATCACTACTAATTACATAATGTGCTTAGTACATCCAGTAATTGAGCACCTACCTTCACCGTTTGCCATACGTTTTATTAGGCGACTACATATATGTATTAATCATTTATTGGTCATTGAAATTCAACACAATACTCTGATACAGAGCTGCACAGAGAACTCACTCTGAACTGACCGGAGCAGAGTTGTAAAATCAACACGTGGCTTTGAGTGTAAAATGGAGTTGGTAGCGTGAATTCAAACCATAGAGTTAAAAATAAGATTCAAACCCATTCATCATAAAACATAATAGATTACGTTCTGATATTTGACTTGAGTGCTTCTACATTTGACACAGTAGGCCTATATCAAGTAGGCTAGGATCAACGTGATTTACGTTTAAGTCCGGAGGCCATGATTGAAGCCACTTTTAACTTGGCTAAAATGTTTGACATTTCTCATACAGGTTTATATATATATATATATATATATATATATATATATATATATCCAAAAGCTTGTAGGCCTAATGCGTAGTGAACACATTTTTCTTCCAACCGCAAGCATGGGCGCGGTGGTTTTCCGTGTTTCGTTAATTCAATTTAATGAAAATGTGGTGTACAAACCTTAAAAATCGTTGCCAAAGTTTGGACTTCTAATTCCACTGCTCGGATGTTTACCGTCCGGCTCCCCCTGAACACGGCAACTCGCTGCTGAAGATCCATTGTTGTTGTTTAATCGAATTTGGGCTAGGCTCGGCTGATGCACTGCGTCTGATTGCTGCGAAAGCTGTAGTGAAGAGGCCGGAAAAGGGCGTCTCTGTTCTTTTATGCCGCGAAAAAAGCAGGTGCGGTAAAAAAACTTCCTGTGGTTAAAGGTCACCATAACATTAATAGCAGAGGTGGCCAACTAGCGGCCCGGGGGCCACATGCGTTCCCCACCTTCACTTAATGCGGACCACAGTTAATATCAGAACGCTGGGGGACAGAACCCCCCACTTAGAAACACCCCCACTTAGAAACATCCCCACTTAGAAACACTGACCCCCCCATCATGCTATTTTATTATTAATATATATATATATATATATATAATTATTATTATTATGATCGTTATCATTGTTATTATTATTATTATTATGCCATCATTATTATTGAAAATAATATTATGCTATTTAATGATAACAATAATAATAACAATAATAGTAATATTATTAAATGTTATAATATTAATAATAATAATAACAATAAAGACAGCTGGAATTTAGCTCATTCACTTAAGTACTGTACTTAAGTACGCTTTTGAGGTATTTGTACTTTACTTCTACTCCACTCAGAGGCAAATATTGTACCTTTACTCCACTACAATTATTTTAAAACTTTATTTACTAGTTACTTGTCAGATATATATTATGATATTATGAAACATACATTAACCACTTTAGCCCTATTTTATACCTAGGCTATGTGAAAATAGCAGATATACAAGCTTACAACGCGTCGCATCGCGCGCACACGCACACACGCACACACGCACACACACACACACACACACACACACACACGCACACACGTCTGTCTGTCTGTCTGTCTGTCTGTCTGTCTGTCTGTCTGTCTGTCTGTCTATCTGTCTGTCTATCAATCTATTTTAAGTCTTATTTTATCTATCTATCTATCTATCTATCTATCTATCTATTTTAAGTCTTATTTTATCTATCTATCTATCTATCTATCTATCTATCTATCTATCTTTCTATCTATCTATTTTAAGTCTTATCTTATCTATCTATCTATCTATCTATCTATTTTAAGTCTTATTTTAAGTCAAATATGGAATCACTTGTAAATGGTGTCTCCCCATGGTGCGTTCGGAAATACAGCACTGAGCTCACTGGCCAATAATATAGGCGACTGCGCTCCGGTGCGCAATTTCCGAACGCACCCATATGTGTCCTTATCACGATGATATTGATGATGATGATGGCTTGGTTGAAGATATAAAATGTAAGCTTAAACTGCGTCAAATGCCTTAAACCACATATTGTTAACAAATCATCTAAAATGTTTCAATTTTCCCAAGTCTTTCATTCTGAACTTGGCTGTGAGCATCTCTTTGACATCTGTCATCACATTTTCATTACTGGTTGCAATAATGATATCATCAACCCAAAACAAAATGAACACTTTTTGGTTCTCCATTTCCCTTGTGTAAACACAATGATCAGCTGGGTTTTGAATAAACTGTCAGTCAAAACAATCATGCAACATCCTGTTCCAATTTCTACCCGATTGTTTTAAACCATACAGAGATTTCCTCAATTTACACACCAGCGTGTCACCATTTTCAGATGCAACTTCATAACCCTCTGGTTGTTTCATGTAAATCTCGAAATCTATTGGGGCATGTAGGTAGGCTGTTTTGACATCCATCTGATGTAAAATCAGATTATCTTGGGCTGCTTTTTGCATTAACACTCTTACACTTGTAAGGTTAGCAGTAGGGGAAAAGGTCTCATCATAATCTACACCAAGCTTTTGGTTGTACCCTTTGGCTACATAACGTGCCTTGAATTTGTCAGATCCATCTACATTGGTTTTTAAAGCATACACCCATCTACCCCCCACTGCTTTCTTGCCCTCTGGCAGTCTGGTTAGGGTAAATGTATCATTTTCACTCAGTGATGCCATTTCCTCATCCATTGCACTAGACCAATATTTTGAGTTAGGTGATGATACAGCTTCCCCGAATGTAAGGGGTACATTAGACATTAATCTGTAACAGTGGTCTACATTCATTTGAACCTGGTCTTCACTTTCATTAGTTACATAGTCTCTCAAATAGGCTGGTTTCATCCTCACTCTAGATTAGGGTTTAACACCGGGATTCCCGGGATACGGGAATCCCGGGAATCCCGAGGTTATTTACCGTCCCGGGAAATGACTTCGGTTCCCGGGATCCCGTTTTTGTTTTGTTTTCTTGTTAGAAATGAATACTAATTAGTAGAAAGGCCTATCTACAGCGCGGAGGAATTACTATTATAATTTGCCTAGTTACTTGCCGCGTTGCCGACCAGGGCAGGGTCCCATCGTCCCGTTGTGAACTAGGGTTTAACATTTTCCGGGAAATATCTAATTTTAATTCCCGGGAATTTTCAGACCTTTTCCCGGGCTATACTATACTATACTATATAACTAACATAACTAACATACTACTATATAACTAACTAACATACTTACTACTATATAACTACTAATAACTAACATACTACTATACTATATAACTAACATAACTAACATACTACTACATAACTAACATACTACTATATAACTACTAATAACTAACATACTACTATACTATATAACTAACATAACTAACATACTACTATATAACTAACTAATATACTTACTACAATATAACATGCTTACTACTATATAACATACTTACTACTATACTAGAATATACTACTACACTCCACCCCCTAGCTCCACCCATTCCTCCCTAGCTCCACCCCTGTCTCTGGCTCTGCCCCTTCCTCCCTAGCTCCACCCCTTTCTCTCTAGCTACGCCCCTTCATCCATCTCTCTGTAATATTCAGCTGCCCGTTTATATTTTTCCTATAACCCCCTCCGCTGTACTGTCTGGAAACCACGGGGGAATGATCCCCCGGGCTCACCCCGCTCACGCACGGATGAGATGATCTTCGGTACTCGACACTGGCGCAACTTATTTCGACTAGTATCTGGCATGGCAATGCCAGTCCTTGTGACTTGAATTTAGTCCGCTAGGCCATCAGTACCGGCTGAAATTCACTGCTTTCTGTGTTGCTTTTAAGGCTTTCTGGGTGTGTGAGTTCAAACCTCACTCACTCCTTACCCTGAACCTTTCCTTGTAAAGGAAAGAACCTTTCCTTGTAAAGGAAAGATTCCTGGTAAAGAGCGAGCGGGGCTTGAACCCACAGCCTCTGGATTATGCAGGCAGTGTCTTACACACTGAGCTATCAACTGCCTGAAAGGTCTCCATTCGTCTTTGACACACAATACCAAAAAAAAGGATCTTAACAGCATAATATTTTGTCTATGGTTTGTAGTGCTGTTGCTTGAATGTTAATGAACCCCAATGGAAACTATCTATTTGGCCTTCAATCCTTAGCACAGCACAGTGGTCCACTGGATTAAGAGCCTGCCTGAGAAACCAAAGGTTATGAGTTTGATTCTTAACTCTGACAATATGAACACATTTGGAATAAATATATATATTCTTTAAAAGTTTTGTCATGGGGGGCCCTGACACTACTTTTTCTCTTTTCACAATGAGGTCCACTGCCAAAAAATAATAATGTCAATTTGGGGGTGCTTGACAAGAACATGTTTCACAGGTTCAAAGGTAATAAGCTGTAGGTGAATGGTTAGTGTGACTGCCTGGTGCGCCATAGGTTACAGGTTCAAGGCTCAACCACTGTAGTTGGCCACAGACTGTCACTTCCCTACAAAACCATAGCAATGATTAGATCACAAATCCAGAATATAAAGCTTATGGGGGGGATAAAAATGATTATTTAACACCTTTTAAATGAGTATAGCCTGACAACTTACATTTTGTAAAGCTTTGTTTCCTTTCAATTTGTAACATTACATCTTAATGAAAGTGCCATAGCTGAGTGGTTAGTGGGCCTGCAATATGGTGTATGCTTAAGAGTGATTTGAGGCTGCTAGTTGTTATAGTGAAGAGGACACATTTCACATTATGTGACTGTGGCTAGAAAAATGAGTATGAATAAGTTTGATTTTCGTTTTTTTCCCCATATTAACACAGTTCTAATGTTGAGGAAGGTTTTAATTCCAACAGATATCCGTTTTAAAGTCATTAAATGGTTGTATGGTAAAGTAGGCTGCTTTTGTGGGAGTTTGTGCGTGTTTTGGGGGGTGGAAAGTTGCTTCTCCTTCACGCGCTGGACGCACGACTGCCTCATCTCCTCCTTGCGGTGCTTGCAGCTCGGCCTGGAACTCTTGGACCTCGTAGGTCTCCTCTTGCAGGCTGGTGGATGGATGGATGGATGATCATGCAAGCAACACATATAAAACGACCACAGCAGCAAGCCAGGATGTCCCTGAGCAAGACATTTCTAATTACTCCTCTGAGCTGACTTTTTTTTTTAATACAAATCTTTCTTATGACCCGAAATATTTTCAGATATTTAACCGTCTTCACTGCACAAACGCACGCTCGCGTACACACACACACAGATAGCATTACTTTTAATTTGACACTGTGATCTACCCTCTGCATCCATTATTTATGACTGCTAATGGCTGGAGCCGTGTCTATTGATTGGGCTTTTCTTACCTCAAACCTAATCATACCGGTGCCCGTCTGGAGGGTGAGGCCGACTCTGGTAGTCACTTTAACATCTATATGTGAGCTATGTCTGTATTGATGGCGGTTCTTATTGTTACGCTCTCTCCTTTCTCTACTCTGAACCTGTAACTCTTGACCAATTAATTGATAAACACTTATTATATTCAACACTGATCACATTTGAGGTATTTTATACCTAGTTTTTAATGTCATCTCTCTCTCGACTTTTCTTGGAAGGCTGCAGATTTGGACATTTTTGAACTGAGAATAGCATACGTTTTTTTCAGAAAACTCTTAGGAATTAGAGGAATCAGTGGTTCTAAAAAAAAAAGGCAGATATACAAGCTACATCTGCTACTTTAAAAAAAATCTTTTTTTTTTCCTACCCAGAACCCAAAGGGTAAAAGTCTCCCATTGGGACCCACGGTAGAAACGGGGGCTGTCACCCATTCTGGGCCTCTGAACCATAGCTTAAATCACCCTGCATGATGAGAAAAGAATGTTTGGAGGAGTGTGTGCTCTATAATAGGTATTTATGCAAGCACTTGGTTAACCATCTTGTGTACGTTGAGTACAAACATGAAAGAAACTTGATGACTGAACATTTTAATATAACTAATATATCCTTTAAAAACTTAAAATGTACCTGCACAGACACATTTAAGTTAAGCCCTCAGAAATTAATTATCCAGATTACATTTAGCAACCCATTAAAACCGGGAAAGCATCCGTGTCATTTTAGATTTTATACGTTGGCTATTCAGAAATAGCAGATATACAAGCTCACAGCGCGTCACTTAGTGCTGCACTGCAAGCTTGTACATCTGCTATTATTCTTTTTATCTTCTATCTTCAAAGTGTGAGAACTACTGATTAACCCATTTAGACCTGGAATGCATCTGTGTCACTTTAGATTTCTTTGGCTATTCAAAAATAGCAGATATTAGATCTCGCAAATACTCTTCCATTTACGTCCGGGAAACCACATTCTATAAACCTTTTCTCATCTGTCCAAACTAATGACAAACTAAGATGGTATTTGTGTTTGCGTGACTAGAGAACCGTACTGTCCCTATTCTGGGTGAACATTCGCCTGAAAACAGCTGACCTTGTGTACAGGTTGTGAGCTTGTAGATCGGCTTTTTTTTCGGCAAAGAGAAAAAGGAGTGGTGTAGAAGGAAAATAAAAAGGAGCGGACGTAGTACAAACCGCGGTCAACGAAGTATATAGCGTCTAAGTGGTTAAGTTGCATTTACAGCTGAATATTATACCTTTTTACACTAACCTATCAACCCTTACTACTCCCCTGTTTTATAAGTGGATTTAGTTGGCGCCAGTGTTAATTTTGACAGCAAATCTTGATGTAGTTTTAGTCATAGTCTTTTGACTAAAGTTCCATTTAGTTTTAGTCACATTTTAGTCGACTAAAAGGCAGGCCTTGATGGCGTCATAATACCTAATTTATATATATTTTGGCTAGGTGGCGAAAATAGCCGATCTACACTATTTCGGAAGCATAAAATGACTGGTCTTAGTTCTATTGGATCTCTTATCCACTAGTCTTCCCTAACACGTTAGTCTAGTCTTAATTATTTTAACAAAATTGACAATACATTTACTAGCAGTCATAGTTTTAGTCATCATAGCTTAGTTTTTATTTAGTTTTTGTCAGTAAAAAAAGGTAGTCGATGGAACATTTTTCGTCATAATTTTAGTCGACAAAATTAACACTGGTTGGCGCTTGACACAAATATAACCACCAACAAGCAGAGGAAAAACAAGATAAATAACATTTTGTCTACTTACAGCCTCAGCGCACCAATGAGGATGCTCTTATCTGAAATGGAACACCCCCCATGTCACCAAACATGTTTGACAAAGGGTACAAATACAAATGTAGGCCACTGCAAATACGTGGTTTCCTTCGTACGCGGTTCATGTCAGCAGACTGACACGGCCCTTAAAGTGAAAAGAGTCTCTGAGTGTGTTGTAGAATGTGTGTGTGTGTGTGTGTCTATGTAGAGAACAGGGGTCCGGTGGAAGCAGCTGTAAAGACGGGTCCTGTGTAGAGGCCTGGTCCATCTGCAGGAACCTGGGAAAAGAGACACACACACACACACTTCCATCAAACTTACGTGCATAAATCGTGGTGATTTAGTATCTAGTCCAGGGGTCTTCAACAGGGGGTCCGGGACCCCAGAGCTACTATAGGGGGGCCGCCAATCTTTTTGAAATAGGATGTTTTTTTTTTACATGAACCACTTGAACCATAGCATCCCTACTCTGAGGGGAACATTAGCCGGAAATAGCTGATCTACAAGCTCACAACGCCTCGTACTGCGAGGCGTTGTGAGCTTGTAGATCAGCTATTTTTGGCCAAGAGGGTGCAAGACGAACTGGGGCGTTGAGCAATGCAGGCGCCTGCAGCGTGGAGCGGACAGCTGGGATATGAAGTGAAAGGCAGTATGTGATGGGAGTGCATGTGGATAGTACATGTGGCTAGATGCATCTGTCTCTGCATGGGTAGACTGTATACAGTATGTGTTTACCCATTCAATCCTGGAACGCATCCGTGTCATTTTAAGATTTCTTTGGCTATTTTTGAAAAAACGTGTTTTTTTTGTGCAAATCTTTGAATATATATACACATTTGTAACTCAAATCTTTGCTTCTGGGGGTCCCTGTAACACAATGTTTTGAGATGTGGGGAGGGGGGGGGGGGGGGATTTAGAAGAAATTTGTAGAATCCCCAGAAGCAAATATTTGAGTTAAAAATGTCACTTGTTTAAAAAATAAATATATACATTCCAAGAGCTGCACACATTTTCACGATTTCAAAAATAGCAGATCTACAAGCTTGTATATCTGCTATCTTTTAATAGCCAAAGAAATCTAAAAATGACAGACAGATGCATTCCCGAATTGAATGGGTTAGGAGGATGCAAGCACTACTCAAGTTTCTTCTAGTAATAGTTACTGGGTGCACAGACTAGCAAAGATCTAGAACTGTCAGAAGGATTACCAGCACAGAAATGTCTTTCAGGCACTTTTTATTTAGTCGGCATGGGCAGCATATACGGTTTTCGGCACAAAGCTTTCTTCAGCATTATCATACAGTCTGTTATGCTGTATGAATGTGAAGAAGGATTTAAGCCAAACGCATATATTGTTCTGTAATGCTGCCCCATGACAACTAAATAAAAAGTGCCCAAAGGACATTTCCAAGAGCGGTGGTAATCCTTAAACTGTATACAGACATGTGCATGGGTGTACCTGTACACTTGCTTGTGTTGTTGGGCATGTGTGCGCGTGTGTGTGTGTGTGTGTGTGTGTGTGTGTGTGTGTGTGTGTGTGTGTGTGTGTGTGTGTGTGTGTGTGTGTGTGTGTGTGTGTGAATGAAATTGTGATGTGTGAATCCATCTGGCTGTGTACCTTGTGTGTGAGAGAAAGAAAAAAACTGTTGACAAATGGATCTGTACGTACGCTGTGTGTGTGTGTGTGTGTGTGTGTGTGTGTGTGTGTGTGTGTGTGTGTGTGTGTGTGTGTGTGTGTGTGTGTGTGTGTGTGTGTGTGAGTCTTGCGTGTTACCTTTTTGAGCCATGCCTGGGGCCCACTGTTGGACAGCTCCTCAGAGCTGAGGACCTGAGCTCCAGTGGAGCCGGTGAACAGTCCTGGAATGGTGTTGGACTGGGCCCACGCATCCACCTAGGTAAGGGGGGTCAAAAAACTCATTGAATAATAACCATTGACAGACATTTCTATCAAATACAATTTTAGCGATTGAATAATCGGTTCAGTGAAAAAAACTGGATATCGTCTAGTGGAGACGAGATCCAGTAGAACTAAGACAAGTAATTTCATGCTTTGGTGGTGTGCGGGTGTCCTGCTTGGAAAATAGCCGATCTAAAAGCTCATTGTAAGCTTGTAGATCAAGTAACATACACAGTACACAAACAAGTGCTACCTTATCTTTCCTAGTCTAAAGACCCTCTATAGGGGAACCTTTTCTAATAGACATGATTTCGTTTTGTATTTAAAAGTCCTCAGATTTGTTGTCAGTTTGACACTGTTTTCGAGGTCATTCCACTGTGTGGCTCCTATGTAAGTAAAAGATTCCCTACCAACCTTACTTTTAAAAGCCGGCTGGCTCAAATCTGCTACACTGGCTCTGATGAAAAAATTGTGTACTTCGCTTCTCTGAGTAAAACATGTCTTTAAAAATATGGGGACCTCGCCATACATTATCTTATGAACCATGGTGAATCTGGCCATGGTTACCCTGGATTCTACTGGGAGCCAGTTGAGTTCTCTAAACTGGTTCCTACCTATATGGGATCTGGGTCCTAACCCCAGTATGACCCTGATCAGTCTATTCTGAGCTGACTGTAGCTTTGTTTTGAGGGAATTCATTAAGCCCTCGAACCAAGATGTACATGCAAAATCAAAATGGCACATAATAAGAGAATTGGCCACCACCTGTTTTGTCTCCCTATCCAAGTACCTTGCTGTCCTTGCCAGAAATTTAGTCAGTCCGGAGACTTTGCTCAATACCTTGCTGGCCATATTTCGGCCATCTAGGTTACCCTCCAAGACACAACCCAGGTATTTCCCCGATGATTTTGCTTCAATGTAGTCCGAATTTAATTTGACCTTGAATTCAGGGCTCTTTCCTAATTTGATTTTAGAGCCAAACAGAATTGATTCTGACTTCCCTGTGTGTAAAGATAACTTGTTATCTATAAGCCAGGAATTAACATTTGTCAATTCCTGACTCAGGGAACTCTCTAGTGTGGACATTAGCAGAGCAGAGTCATCCGCATACAAGAACAAATCACAGTTACAGGCGTCTGTCATATCATTCACGTATACTAAAAACAGTGCTGGGCCTAGAATGCTTCCCTGAGGGACACCATATTTCATGATGCTTGAATCAGACAAAACACCATTTGCCTCTACCATCTGTTCGCGGTCCGTAGGGATGATTGAAACCATTTGCATGCTGCCCTGTCTGCCCCCAGGGCCTCAAGCTTGTTGAGAAGTCTAATGTGGTTCACCGTGTCGAATGCTCGCCGTAATTCAAGCAGTACCATTCCACATAGCTTCCCACTATCAACCTCTTTCCTAATTTGTTCAGTTAAGAATAATAAACAACATGAATCCAACACTTTCATGGAAAAGATAATGTGTATACAAACCAACACTGATGACAGTGCTGTCAAACACGTTTATGAAGCTATCTATTAAATTAAATCTATGAAAAAGTTTAATCTGCAAAACAATTTTATACAATATATAGTGGGGGGGTCCCTGCTTCATTTCTCTGTCAGCTAAGGGGTCCTTGGCCTGAAAAACTTGAAGACATAGAAGCTGGGACTGTCAACAATACAATAATCAATGGTAAACAGGACATTGATTTGTGTTGGGTGGTCCTATTTGTTTGACTATATTTTAAAAGAAAAAAAGCTGTATTAAATAACTGTGTCAGTCGGCAATAGACACTGCATGCCCAGACCTTTCAAATTCCTTTTCTGTCATTCATCAAACTTTATATGAGGAGGAGTCGAGGAGACATATTGTCTTTCAATCTCTGGTTTCTGGCATTTTAAACAACTGTTCACTGTCCATGTATTATATCATCATGTCTAGACGACCCCAGTGCTCTTGACCCATTGTTGTCCTGTCTGTCCAGCATCAAATGCTGGATGAGCGAGAACTTTGTGAAGCTAAATGAGGACAAGACAGAAGTTCTCATAATTGGCTCAAGGGAACAGAAAGAATCAATAAGAAGTAGGCTTGGTAACATCACTGTAGGAAGTAACTCTACAGTCAAGAACCTGGGAGTTATAATAGACTCTGAACTGAATTTTAATACACATATAGGTCAAGTTATCAAGATTGCCTTCTTCCATCTGAGGAATATTGCACGAATTAGAGCATATCTGTCGCTGGATGATGCAAAGACATTGATCCACGCTTTTGTTTTCTCTCGCTTGGATTACTGCAACGCTCTTTTCTCTGGACTGCCAAAGAAAACAACCGACAGACTACAACTCGTTCAAAATGCGGCAGCCAGAGTTTTAACTAAAACTAAGATGAGGGAACACATTACTCCAGTTTTAGCTTCACTACATTGGCTCCCGGTTGTTTTTAGGATCTATTTTAAAATTCTTTTGCTTGTTTATAAGGCTCTCAACGGTCTGGCACCCTCCTACCTCTATGACCTCCTCCCCAGATACGTCCCAAACCGTCCCCTCAGGTCTTCTAGTGCAGGCCTACTTGAAGTGCCTGAAATGTCATATAAAAAATACGGCGAAGCAGCATTCTGCTTCTACGGGCCGACGGCCTGGAATAAGCTTCCTCTGCACCTAAGACAGGCACCCTCTGTCGACAGTTTTAAAGCACAGCTCAAGACTCATTTATTCACTCTGAATCTCTGTGCTGTTGTTTCTGTCTTTATCGTTGCCTGACCCGCTGCCTTTTATCTTTAAGCTTTTATCTCTTGCCACTGTACTTTGCCACTGCTCTATTGTTTTAATTGTTTTACTTGACCCGCTGCCTCTTATTTGTAACCATTACTTCTTGCCATTTGCTCTATTATTGCCATTGCTCTAATGTTTTTTGCTTTTACCCTGTGTTTTGTTTTCATTTTTTCTTTCGTTTTCTGTAAAGCACTTTGAGCTGCATTTAGGTCATGAAAGGTGCTATATAAATAAAGTTTATTATTATTATTATTAGACCTCCAGAACCACATACACAGATCTACAAAGTAAAAGCCTGTGTTCATTCATTTAAAAGCTGCAATCCGGAACTAATTTAACCAATCTGTAAGGCAGAGTATGTTATTACAACATAACTACATCTGCAGTGGTTGCCCTACTCTTCCATTGATAAATAAAATATGCTAAAAACTTAAAATGACACTTTTGTTAACCACTTGAAAGCCAGGATTCTGGGGGGAACATTCGCCAAAGATAGCCAAAGATCTACAAGCTGCGTTACAACGCGTTGTGAGCTTGTAGATCTGCTATTTTTTGCGTAGAGTGAAATAATAGCGCACCAAATGCGCTCTTATTTTACATTACAGGTCTGTTTATAATCTCCACGATACGATTATTGTGAGCATTGTTTATCATGATAAATGATAATAACGGTTAATAAAACATCAACTGATGCTCAAACTTGGACATCATGAGATCACGAGTGCAATCACTCCTGGTACAAGGAATCCAGGGTAGTAGGAAACAAAACGTATGGATTGCAGCACAGGCGTAATATCTATATGTAACTTTTCCCTGTGTTGTTTACGTAGCAAAACAATAAATACACTGTTTGCCAATCATTTCCATGTATACCAGCAGTTATCATCAGCCACTGGAGTAGTGTGGTGGTGTTGTTTACCTACAACTACACTGTATTTTCACCGTTTGTTTTGATAGACAGGGATGTTTTTGGTCTCCCAAAACAAACGGTGAAAACACCAAAAACACAGCAAGAGGGCAGTGTGTTTCTGTAGGTAAACACCACGTCAGTCACCACCACACTACTCACTTCTGGTATATAGGGGGAAATGATTGGTGAAAAATGTATTTAATCTTTAACTATGCAAAAACAGAGCAAAGTTACCTACTATGCCTTTAAATAGGCATAAAAATGCAACCAAATGAACCCTTGCGGGTACACTTGGTTCCATTTGTACACTCTCGGGGGTTAAAGTAACACTCAGTGTTTTAGAGTGCAGCATTTTGTTCGAAATAACATGCAGTTCACTTCAGTAGCAATGCGGGGTGGTCATTATTGTGCAGTGTATTTATTGGACCAGTTTTGGTTTTATGATGCCTAAAACATTGGTTCTCAAAGTGGGGTCCTTGAAAGGTTACCTAAATGTGTTAATATAGTGTCACAATCGTTTTAACCACTTTTGCCATATTTTATACTTTGGCTATTTTTTGAAAAATCGTGCAAATTGTGCAAATCTTGGAATAGATAGTATTTATTTTCTGTTTAAGCGAACATTTTAACTCAAACCTTTGCTTTAACTTTTGCTACTTTAAGTATATTTTGATGCCAATGCTTCTGTACTTTTACTCAAGTACATTTTGAATTCCGGACTTTTACTTGTAACAGTTTTTCTACATTGCTGCATTGATACTTTTACTTAAGTAACAAATGAGTACTTTGTTCCACCACTGCAGAGCAACCCTACATATAGCAGCTCTGATCATTGTTAGCATCGTTAGCACATCGGCTAACGTTGCATAAAGACGTCTGGACGCATCGTTTCACGCACTAAAATGCTTAATCAAACGCTTTTTTAAAGTAAAGTTATGAACTAGCACACATTTAAAGGGTCTAATGTTCCGTCAACGCACCCGTTATCTCCGTGCTGGTCCTCAATCTCTCTTATTTTATTCAGAATAAAATCCTGGAAGATTAGCTCTATGTTGGCCGCCATGTTGTGTGTGTCACCAAGGATACAGACCCGGGTAGCAACACATGCCGTGCGTGTTTGGTTCCATGCTGACTCTGGTTCCTAGCAAGGAAGAATTTCTTTGACCAGATCTGTAGGGGGCAAAGCAAAGCAAAGCAAAAAGCAAAGCAAAGTTTGTTGTTTACCCAGGGTGTCGGACTAAGCACGAAGCTTGTTTCCAGCCGGACCCTGCATGGAAGCCTTGCTCAAGGGCTATTCAGCGGTGATTCATGATTGATGTGATGAATTGGGGAATCGAACTAGGAACCTTCCGGTATCAAGGCCGCCCCTCTAACCACTAGGCCACCGCTGCCATCTGGGACCCATCTGGGGCGCAGTGGAGTATCTAAAGCATTGTTTTCCTTCCGGTGAAATATTTTATTTTCAGGCCAAAAAGTGTATTTCAGACGTGAGGTGGGGGGCTCAGAGTGTTCCCACTAAGGAAAGTAGGCTTTCAACATCTTAAAACAGTCTTGATTGATTGATTGATGTACTTTATTTAGTAAGACATGAGAACAACAGTACATGGAAGTACAAATTCACAATACAAGGTCTACTAAACTGGAAGACTCATAAAAGCACTGAGCTTGTTTCAAATGAGTTCCCCATGCACACAAATCATGATGACATATAAGAGACAGACAGATATACACAACTACTATAGAATGTCATACAATCAGTTTACAGGTTACTGGTATGAAGAGTGAGAAATATGTACAAAAGGAGAAGGAGAGAGGGGGGGGGGTAGGTTAGGTTAGGACTTAGACAGGGGCCATTTTCCAATTGCAGCCTCCTGAAGGTGTATCTTTAGGGCTGTTTTGAAAGAGAGTAGGGTTTTACACTCCTTTACTCCTTTTGGTAGGGCGTTCCACATTTTTGATGAATAGCATGAGAACGAGTTACTTCCCTTTGTTGAGCCAAAAAAGGGTTGGACAAGGTTTGTGGAGCTGCCTCTGGTATTGTGATCGTGGACATCATTAACATTTTGGAAGTATTTTGACAAATATCTTTTTATATATAGTCTTTGTTTTGGGGAGTAGCGTGAGTAGTATTAGTAGTATGTATGTGTTATGGAGAACTCCTTCTAACGCTATGGACCAGAGCTAGGTTGCTAATAGTTAGTTACAGTCATCTATGGTTATTGGTTACACTACAGTCAACTCTATGGTTACAGTAGGTTCCTACTACCTCCTAGCAGTGCTGCCAGGTTTTGCGAGAGAAACAAGCAACCAGGTCCCCTATGAAAACAAGCCCAAAAGAAGCTACTATGGCACTTTAAACATAATACATAGGCTATTTTAAATAGCCGACCTACAAGCTTGTAGATCTGCTATTTTCAACAACAAGCCCAAACAAGCAACTGCGCTTTAGAAACAAGCCCAAATCATCAAGTTCACTTAAGAAACAAGCCAAAAAAACCACCCGCAACTACCAATATTTAAGAAACTCTACAGAAAATCAAACACAAAGTGACTTATAATAAGCGGACATGGTAACACTGCCTAGTAGTTAGATTCCTGTTCCCTAGCCAGGATGTGGGTTTATACTGTGTTGCTGACAGCCAGCTGAGCTGCCAGACAAAATACATGTGTTACTTGACGTAGCACTAATTTCATGTAGAAAAAAAACATATTCTAACATAATTTAGATCAAATGCTGTAACTTAATTATTGCTGTATTGACAGTATTCTCAACATATTTTGGATTTAGAACAATGTTGAGACACTGATAGCCTACAGACTCTTTTATATGACATATTCCATTACTTATACACGAAACGATATAGAAATAATCCCAAATGTTTGTTGGTTTTGTATGGTTTGAGGAAACTTTTCTCTCAAACCACAAAGGAGCTGGGTGAAGTAAGAACTTGTTCAGTTTCCATGCGTTTTTTGTTGTTCAGACTTGATAAAAACAAACCTGATTCCAGTCTGGATAGGCCACAAATCTAATTATGGGTGCCAGTGTGAACGTAGACAAAGTGTCTTTATATGGATTAAACGTTTTGGGTCATGTCAATTATATTGTTAGGGTTGGATAGACAGTGATAACATTATACTCACTTTTTGTCTGGCCACATACATTCTTGATTGATTGATTGATTGATGTACTTTATTTAGTAAGACATGAGAACAGTACATGACAGTACATAACAGTACATGGAAGTACAAATTCGCAATACAAGGTCTACTAAACTGGATAGCTCAGTTAAGCACGTAGCTTGTTTAAGATGAGATCCCCACGCACACAAATCATGATGACATATAAGAGACAGACAGATATACACACTACTATACAGAATGTCATACAATCAGTTTACAGGTTACTGGTATGAAGGGTGAAAAATATGTACAAAAAAAGAAAGAGAGGGGGGGGGTAGGTTAGGTTAGGACATGGGGTAGGTTAGGACTTGGACAGGGGCCATTTTTGAATTGCAGCCTCCTGAAGGTGTATCTTTAGGGCATTTTTGAAAGTGAGTAGGGTTTTACACTCCTTTACTCCTTTTGGTAGGGCATTCCACATTTTAGATGAATAGCATGAGAAAGAGTTCATTCCCTTTGTTGTGCCAAATCTGGGTTGAACATGGTTTGTGGAGCTGCCTCTGGTGTTATGATCATGGACTTGATTAACATTTTGGAAGTATTTTGACAAATACAGGGGGATCCCAATGTTGTGGTGTATCTTGAAGACCAGGCCCATAGCAAGTTGCTGTGCTCTGTCCTCAACCCTAAGCCATCCAATCCTAGAAAAATGATCAGGGGTTAGATGGGTTTTGTAATTGAGGCCAAGAAGTAGCCTTACAAGTTTGTTTTGGGATGTTTGGAGCCTTGTTTTTAGGGCCTTGGAGGTGTTGTGATACCATGAAGTGCATGCATAATCATAATGACCTTGTATGAGGGCCCCTACAAGAATCTTCAGAGTATTCTTACTGACTTTACGAACAAGCCTCCACATCCTCCGTGTTATTTTGTGGACCTTTTTGATCGTCTTTTCAGCGTTTTTGTCACCTGAGAGGTTTGCCTCCAAGATGGAACCCAGGTAGGTAATTTCCTCCTTTCTTGTGATAACATTTTCACCCACTTTGATCGTGAAACTCTCAGCCTTTCTAAGGTTAGGGTTGGACCCAAAGAGGATGGATTCAGTTTTACCCAGGTGTAATGAGAGTTTGTTGTCGGAGAGCCAGATGCAGATCTTGTTGAGTTCAGTGCTGAGAGTTTTCTCAACCTGCAGCCTGTCCCTGTCCGAGACCAGCAGAGCCGAGTCATCTGCGAACAGGAACAGTTTGCAGTCGCAAGCTGAAGACATATCATTCACATATATCAGGAACAGTAGTGGTCCTAGTATGCTTCCTTGAGGAACACCACAAGTCACTGGGAGGGGAGGGGACTGGGTGCCGTTTACTTCCACCACTTGCTCCCTCCCTTCCAGGTAGGATCTCATCCATTTCACAGACGTGTCATCAAAGCCTATTGCTTTGAGCTTATTGATCATAATTGGGTGATTAACGGTGTCAAAAGCCTTCTGGAGGTCCAGCATGACCATGCCGCAATATTAGCCCTTGTCGACATCTTGTTTGATAGAGTCGTTCAAATAGAGAAGGCATGTGTCAGTGGAGTGGTTTGTTCTGAAACCAGATTGGAATTCGTAAATTAGATTTTTTTCGGCAAGGTACTTATCAACCTGTTCGTAGACTATTTTTTCCATGACTTTCGAGATGGAGCTAAGAATAGAAATAGGGCGGTAGTTGCCAGGGTCTAATTGGTTTCCTTTTTTGTACAGAGGGGTCACTTTTGCTTTTTTGAAGTCGTTAGGGACCCGTCCCTGTATGATGGAGAGGTTTATTATGTGGGTAATGATTGGAGCAATGGAGGTGGCTGAGTCTTTTAGAAATTTAGCGGGGATGTTGTCGGGACCTGTGGCTCTGTGTTGTTGGAGTGCACTCAATTTTTTAAACACCTCATCTGTTGACACAGGGGAGAGTTTAAAATCATCTTTGCGTACACCCTGTTTATCGTAAAATGAATCAACATACTCTCCACCATGACTCCCAGAGTGAGGGGGTAGTTTTTCAACTAGCTCTGAGGCCACGGTCGTGAAGAATATGTTGAGGATTTTACTCACTTCCCGTTTGGATGAAATGAGAGTGTCATTCACCTTGAGGTTTATGTTTGTAAACCTGGTTTTCAATTTCTTGCTGCAGCCTAGTAGGTTGTTGAATAGCTTCCAGAGCTCACGTGGTTTGTTTTGATTTTCCTCAATTTTGCCATCGAGGTAGCTTTTTTCTGCTAACAGCATGCCATTAACCTTGTTTCTTAGCATGTTTTTCTCTTTTTTGAGTTTCGCTACGTGGGATTCGAGACCTTTGTTGAAGCTTTTGGCAAGTTTGATCCTACTTTTATGATAGTCAGAACACTTTTTGTCTCTGACTTTCATGGTAGTAAGGATATCCGAATTCATCCATGGAACCGAGCGGGTTTTGACCCTGATGGTTTTCATGGGAGCCACACTGTCCAAAATTTGAATGAATTTGGTTTTGAAACCAAGCCAAGATTCGTCTACCTGTGTGCTGTTTAGTACGTCGGACCAATCCTGTTTATCTAGTCTGTGATCCAAGTCCTCACTCTGATCATGTTATGATCAGATATGCCACAGGTAGAAACACCACTATTGAGGATTTTGTCCTTGTCCGTTGAGATCTATGATAGTTTGAGTGGAAACACACAGCCTTGTGGGCTGAGTGATCAGCTGGTGGAGTGAGTGCCGATTACAAAACCCCCTGAATGACTTAAACACTGACGCTTCCTTACGGAGCATGTCAGTGTTAAAGTCACCAAGAAGTACTGTCTCCTCATTGTCCACTTTAGCTAAACATTCATCAAGTCTATCATAGAAATCAATCTTGCATCTTGTCCTCATAGGATAAGCCTATAAGCCAAGTAGAGGCACCTGTGGCTCCAGAGATGACTACAATATCTCTGGGAACTTCTTCTAACATAAATACTAAATACTCTAAATTCTAGTTCAGAACCTAAGTGCAGGCTGATTGAACACTTAATGCATAGAGGTTAGTGATAACTTAGGAAAAAAACAGGTTTGTACGCTTTCAAAAAGGATTACCGTAAAAAGAAGTAACTCAAATTATAATCAGGTTTACTGGATTATTTGCACAGGAGAGACAAGGTGGTACAGTGTCAAAAATATTCTCTACTGGTAATACAAAATGTTCATCATTATAACAGACAGTTTATCTCTTATTAAGCCCACCCCACAATATGATATCAACATGAACAGGGGCAAAGGCTCATCTTGGTGGCACGGTTAGCTGTGCTAAGGCATCATAAACTGTAGCCACAACTTTCATGGGTAAGAAAGAGTAGGCCAGGGAGCAAAGACATCTTATCTTAGCAGTTACAGAACTGTCCCTTCTGAGCAAATACATCATACTTTATGCAATTATCCAAAGTGATACAATACAATAATCATACAATAATTATAATCTAATAAACTATCGATTATAAATTATCCATCAGTTAGACAGAAAACATGGTGAGTAATGGGGGGGGGGAGTGTATGAATTGTGGGGTATCGATCAAAGCCAAGAGTCAGACAGTGGTGGTACAAGCCCAAACATGGGTTTTTATTTAAATGATATGGCACAGAATCACTGCATAAACGGTCAAATCATAATAAAGGTGAGTATCTAGCACTGTGAATAATTGTTTAACAAAAGTTCTTCCCAGGGTTGGGGCTCAGTAGACATCAATCATTCAACAAGGTGCGACACAGATTCAAAGAGAGGGGGGGGGGGGGGGGCGGGGGCAGTGAGCTCCGCTTCACACCTTCGGCTCAGAGCATTGTTTCTACAGGGAATCACTTGTTTAGAGGGGCCGTCCTCACCCCTTTCAATAGGCCTCGCTCTACCTTTGCATGCGAGGCTTGTGTAAGACCCATACGGTACCTATAACATATAAGAGACAATATTTTAGCGGACTTTTCACTTATCAAACACACAAGCTTTGGAAGGGAAAATAGTGGAGTCTTTTTCTTAACGCCTGGCTGCCCGTCCTTCACCATGGAGAGGTTGATACTAGTAAGGGTGAGAGAGCAGAGAGTATTTGTAGCCAACGCCCTGGCCATCACACAGGTGCGCTGAATTGTAGTTGATCGAGGAGGCAGAGTGGCAGGTACCGCCCCTCGATGACGCAGCCTAGACTGAGGCGCTGCCTTTTGGTCCTCTCTCTGTCTCTCTCTCCCTGCCTCCCCATGGTTATGGGCTTACCTGCCAGGCGGTCTCGTGGCGAGACTCCACATATCACCCCCCTAAGCCCGCCGCCTGGGTCGGGGGCTTCAGTTTCCACTTCCTCGTACAACCTCGAGAGGGCGTCTGCGTGTGGGATGTCCTTCCCCGGGCGATGTTCAACTTTAAAGTGGTAGTCCTGGAGCTCCAGGAACCATCTCGTCACACGGCCATTTCGGTCTTTATTGATAGATAGATAGATAGATAGATATACACATTATTCACTTCTGCACATAGTAACAGCGGGTCGATGCCGACGTGTACGCCACAAGGAGCAGCTGTCCCACCAGTTTCATCCTCCTCGTTGTCACAACACAAACTGCTGTCGACTTTATCAAAAACTATTATGTCTTTTTACATCACCGTTGTGACAAAAGTTTTTGTTACAAACTGGACAAGTCACAGGCTTTTCTCCTGTATAATAATAATAATAATAATAATAATACATTTTATTTATATGGCGCCTTTCAGGTCACCCAAGGTCGCCTAACAAAACAGAAAAGAAATACAAACAATAAAGCAAGTTTAAAATACACACAAAATACACATAAGGCCTGCAGCAGACTTTTACTCAAGGTGAGCATAGGCCTGTTTGAAAAGGTGAGTTTTGAGGTGGGATTTGAAGGTGGGGAGTGAGTCCATGTTTCGAATGTCGGGGGGAAGGCTGTTCCAGAGGCCAGGGGCAGAGCGGCTGAAGGCTCTACCCCCCATGGTGGACAAACGAGCAGCTGGGGGAACAGTGAGGTTGGTGAAGGAGGAAGACCTGAGTGACCGGGTGAGAGTTTTGATATGGATGAGATCAGACAGGTATGGGGGGGAGAGTTTGTGGATGGCATTGAAAGTGTTGATGAGGATCTTGAAGTCTATGCGGTATTTAATCGGTAGCCAGTGGAGTTGGTGAAGAACGGGGGTGATGTGGGAGATGGCAGGGGTTTTGGTGATGATGCGGGCTGCAGCGTTCTGGACCAGTTGGATTTTATGGAGGAGTTTGTGGGGGAGACCGAAGAGAAGGGAGTTACAGTAATCGAGGCGGGAGGTGACCAGAGAATGGACTAGGATGGCAGTGTTGTTGGGGGTGAGTGAAGGGCGGAGGCGGTTGATGTTGCGGAGGTGGAAGTAGGCTGACCGGATGGTGTTATTGATGTGGGAATGAAATGATAGAATGGAGAATGGAGAAAAAGAGCAGCGGCTGCCTGCTGACCACAATCCTGTGTGTCACCAGTTTCAGCCTATAGGCCCGAGGCACCTGTGAACCCAACGGCAGGAGCATGGGCTGACCTAACCTGCAGACACAAGTAGTCAGGAAATTAGAGGGGAGAGGAATGACAGCAACCAAAGTATTATGCAACCAAAAGTGTCTAAACTGAAAAATGCATGATATAATAGTGTGTGTGTGTGTGTGTGTGTGTGTGTGTGTGTGTGTGTGTGTGTGTGTGTGTGTGTGTGTGTGTGTGTGTGTGTGTGTGTGTGTGTGTGTGGCTAGCGTGTGTACATAGTGTCACTTGGACAAATAGCATAGAAAAGTAATGTCATTGAAATGATGTTTAGTTATTACTCAGACTGGCGGAGGTGAACCACAACCATTGGCCAGTCATGTTCATACAGTATAGTGGGTCCCCTGATAATGGCATCAGTTTCCACCCAGAGTAAGCCTGAAGTAGTGTGCAGGGTCCCCACACATTTTTAGCAATGAATTTCCAAAACTTTTCCAGAATATTTAGCCCAATTTCCAGGCCTATATAACAATCATTCGGCGCAATAATGTGTCTCTTACTCCTATGTAGAATGCCCAAAGATAGGCAGTGTAGCAAAAATAAAGTTTGAGACATACATTAGGCTGCCGTCACACAGCCCGTTCGGCGAAAAACTACTTATGTTACATATTTCGTGTGATATTATTCATGTTTATGAAAATGTTTTGTTTTAACAAAATCAATAGCCAAAAACAATGCATAGCCAAATATTTTTCCAGGACCCTTGATAAATTCCAGGACCTTTGATGATGTTTGATCAATTTCAAACCTTTTCCAGTACTGGATTTTTTTAAATTTTATTTCAAAATATTTCCAGGAATTTCATGACCGTGGGGACCCTGAGTGTGTGTGTGCGCGCCTGACCTGATTAAGCATGAGGTTGTTGTCCTTCAGCTTCACCATGTCTTTCTCCGGAGTGACTCTCTTCTTCTCCACCTCCTCCTCCAGTGTTCTTGACCTCTCCTCTGCTTGCTGTAGGGCCCGTTTAGTGCTGGAATTGGGCCATCTGACAGAAACAGACCATTTGTCCATTAATGGCTATGGCTTTGTTATCTTATATTTAGTCCACTTATCTATTTTTCTTTCAATATTCAAAACTCACTCAGGCTAGGGCCAAAAATAATACAGCAAGCTAGCTGGCAACTTGGTTTTATTGGCAGGTGGCTGATATGACAATTGGTTGCATTTTAAAATATAGGGCACATCAATATTTTCCAAACATGTACGGTAGTTTCTAGAGGTAACCGATTCTAGAAATATTTTAAAAAACGAAGATTTCTGAGTACTAGTACCCTGTTTGAGAAACACGGCACTATAAGGGAGCACCGTTTAGTAATCACATCTTTTAAAAACAAAAAAAATAAAAAATACACAAAAATACTGGTCCATTTTTTACATTAAATTAAAAGAGGCTTTGCCTGTGTGCCTGGTGTTTAGATCTGTACCTGTCAAGCAGGGCCCTGGTTTCGTTCAGATGTTTCTCCAGCTCTGCATGGTCCTGCTGGAGGCTCAAGAGCTCTCCCTTGGTCTTCACCAACACATCTCGGCGAGTCAGTTCCTCTTCCTCCATGGCAGCCAGATCTCCCCGCACCTCCTCCATGTCACCTCTCAGGTCCTTCATTCGCTGGTCGGACTCTGCCTTCTCCTGCTGCAGCAGGAAAGACAGAGAGGCGACAAGGGCCTACAGGAACACAATGACACATTTTAAATCACTTGAACCCTTGAACTTAGACCCAATCTATACGCTCACAGTGCGTCAAAGTGAGCTTGTAGATCGAACATTTTCGAAAAATATTTTTATCGTTTCTAAAAATATGTTTTTGTGTGTGCATACAGTATATATGTAGGTATCAGTTATACCCACATATACACACACACACATACATATATATATATATATATATATATATAGTGGCAGTTTACGACCAATTTGACATCAAATTAATACCATCACTTCATCAAAATGATCCAATGTAATCTAATCATCTAAAAGTCATCAGCAATCCGTAGCAATGGCAAAGCAGGGTGGTCAACTGACAGGAAATAAAAAGTGCATACCGATTATGACGCGTGACCGTGAGCTAACAATGCTAAGGCCTAGCTCGTTATTCCACCGTTGTTTTGTCCACAAACATCTTCGGTGAAATACTTCCATACGAACGTCGAGCGGCCTGTTGTTTAGCTGGGGCTGCCATCACAGCTGCTGTGTTCGCTACAATGTTACATTGATTATACAACTAGATTCTGTCCCGAAAAAGACTAACGCAATACTGGCCGCTTCGGCGCTTAATCCCACCGTGGTGAAGTTAGTTTCAGCCTCAGGTTGAATATTCACCCAGTGGATATTACTCCAGTAAAGTAAAAATACCTCAAAATTGTACTTAAGTACAATACTTGAGTAAATGTACTTAAGTTACGTTACACCACCACAGAGGAGCGATACTGATGGGCGGGGATTAGGCTTGTAACCGGAGAACAATGGGCCAACAACCAACCAAAACCACTCTCATGTTAATGTTATCCCTGCAAGTTAAAGCCACTCTCCGCCCCCAAAAGACCGACAGAAACACACAGAAACACTGCTCTTTTTGTAATGTAATTTAAACCACTTAATGATTCTAAAACGCCTATCCTTTGGACTATAAACCTTCTTCAACATTCGAACTGTGTTAATATGAAAAAAAACGAAAATCACAAAAAAAAAGTTAGAAAAGCTATTTTCTACTGCTTGTCAATGGGCGAATTGATGCCCTAAACTGAACACCAGACCTGCTCACATATTATAGGAAGAAAGGTGATAGATGGAGCAGGAGATATAAGAAAAAAGAACATAACACATGTCAAATAATCAATAATATATACAGATTGTGTATGTAGTAGCATACAGACAGACAGACAGACAGACAGACAGACAGACAGACAGACAGACAGACAGACAGACAAAACATATGATAGACAGACAGACAGACAGACAGACAGACAGACGATAAAATGTACTTACCATCAGGGAAAGAACTGGAAGCGGCGCTTCTGCGCCCGGTGGCTCTCTCTCTCGTGTGTGTGTGTGTGTGTGTGTGTGTGTTCGTGTGTGTGTGTGTGTGTGTGTGTGTGTGTGTGTGTGTGTGTGTGTGTGTGTGTGTGTGTGTGTGTGTGTGTCTGTGTCTGTGTCTGTGTCTGTGTCTGTGTCTGTGTCTGTGTCTGTGTCTGTGTCTGTGTCTGTGTCTGTGCCTGTGCCTGTGCGTGTGCGTATGCGTGTGCGTGTTCTCTCAACTCTATCCATCTCTGTACGGTCTCTCTCAAAAGCTACTCCTTACTGCGTCCCCACAAATGGCCATTGGGTCCCACACACTTTTATAAACTTCTGTTCCACTTTGATCCACGGAGTCTCACAGCTTGTTTATGATCAGTCCTGATTGCTGTTGTCACTGGTGACGCACCGGAACGCGGAACTGCCTTTCAAATGAATGGACGAACTTTTCTTTCGTTTGTTTGTACATATTTATCCACAATAAAGAAACAAAAACAAACAAAGAACGCACTCAAACGCAGGGGGATATTAGAAGAGAGCCTTAGAATGTTTAACTTTATGAGTATGAAAAATCGCTTAAATAACTATTACATTGATTATGTAGAACTCATTGAGTTTTAAAAAGGTTTAGAATTGTTAGCTTTGCATTTATGATTATGAAATATAACTAAAATAAATATTAAATTGATTAATTATAACTCATTGCGTTTATTATGATTATTGTTGTGGGGGGTCTGTGGTCTAATGGACATTAATGCTTACATGTTTTATCAATGAAAAAAAGAAGTAAGAAGTAGGCGTAAAACATTGACGTTGCTATGACGGGAAACCCCCTGCAGGGGTCAGTATCTATCTAAATTAATTAGAAATTCAGAGCTTATTTTTCTATTTGTAATTAGATAATGAATACTAACAAGGGATCAGTTGTTGAAATACAACAGTTCATTTATTTATCTAAAAACGTCAAGTGCCAAACATAAAAAATATAAAATATAAAGCCTTCCTTATTAATATATAAGGCAGGCTTTATATCTATGGTCTCAATCATAGATATATATTATATATCTATGATTGAGAGGCACGGTCATTAATAAAGCAACTATAAAGACAAGATGCTTTGCGTCAATTGAAGTTAGGCACACACCGGTGTGTACAGTAAGTTAGTAACACCATAGTGTGTTATATGTATCCATTGAGCAAAACAATTTCCCCTTGTGGAAGAATAAATGAGGTTCAGGCAGAACATAGTGTTCCTGCACAATTTAATACTTTTTATTTTACTTTAATTACAGCACCATTAAAAGACACTTGCAAATTAGTGATCATAAGTCAGTTATAAAGTATGAGTTCATTTATGAGCTCAGAGATAACACCCTGCTCTCCCAAATGCTATGGCCAGGGATATAAATTGCAACTAGTCAATTGCTATGAACGTGTTCTTTAATCATTTCATTAAAAGCAGCATGTCAGTAACCACCAGTTCGGTTAAGCATATGATATGTTGCCCTTAGAAAGCACTGTCTGCAGTAGCCTAACTGTACCCAACTCACCATATTTTATGTATGGTCCTCCATTGTAGATTTGATCATTACATGTCTGACAGAATGAAACAAATATTCCTATATACATACAGATAAGATTTGCCAACAGCCTCTGCATAACATACCTGATGAAAATTCATATTAACATTTACCACAAGACATTTTGGAATGAGTGCCATTCAACCAATACATTACACTTGAGCAACAAATATAACCAATATATATATACCACTGATAATGCAAAATGTATCTCAATACATGTAAAAAAAAATAAGTGAAGTCAAGAGTCATGCCTTTTGTAATGCAATATATATTTTATTCAGATGTATCTGTACATTTACTCAAGTTGAGACATTGCATTTTGTTTGACTGAGTTCCATTCTGAGAGTGTAGAATCTACACTCTCATCACACTATTCATCACTCTATTCTCAAAAAAGCCTATTTTTTGGGTAATATTTGACAATCAGTCTTGGCGACTGAGAACTTTAATCCATGCATCACTACATCTCAGAGGCAATACTTTTACTCTACTCCGCCATTAAACAAAAATGATAACATAAACAATACTTTTTTTTTTTTTCTTTTCTTTTTTTTTTTACGCTCCCTGCACTACATCTCAGAGGCAATTATTATACTTTTACTCTACTCTGCCATTAAACAAAAATGATAACAAACAATACTTTTTTTTTTCTTTTTCTTTTTTTTTAAAGGCTCCCTGCACTACATCTCAGAGGCAATTATTATACTTTTACTCTACTCTGCCATTAAACAAAAATGATAACAAACAATACTTTTTTTTTTCTTTTTCTTTTTTTTTAAACGCTCCCTGCACTACATCTCAGAGGCAATTATTATACTTTTACTCTACTCTGCCATTAAACAAAAATTATAACAAACAATACTTTTTTTTTTGTTAATGCTCCCTGCATTAAACCACTTCAGCCTTATACAACAATCTACAAGCTCATTGTGAGCTGCTGTTGTCAAAAGACCAATACATTTTATACATTTGAACTTGTGAAATGAGACCTTCTCCTGCAAAATTAGTGCTTTTGGTACATTTTGATACCAATACTTTTACTCAAGTTAAATTAAAATAATAATGTTAGTTTAAACATTACAACTAAACATAATAAAAAATAAAATAAAAGTAAATGAGAGAAGACAAACTGGTCCCTGAACCCCAATCTGTACAGAAACTGAGAGACTACTGATGGAAAGCTACTCCCTCAGTATGTCTCTCAATTTGTCTACAAAATCAGCCATCCCATCAACCTCCCAAGTTTTCTCGCTGAAGGCGTCGTTACGGCACAGCGGGCATCTGGTGGTCCCATATTGATGGATCAATTGCTGCACACAGGCACGGCAGCCAATCTGGGCACCGCAACATTCTGCAATGACTGGGTTTTTCATGGCACCTGCAAAGAATCAAAATAATGTTGATTAGAACATACATTTGTTGATGAGCATCTACAGGACAGTTTGCAACTTAGTCCTGGTACAGAACAGAAAATAAATAGAACCGAAATTCAATGTTTTAGCAAACTCAGCCAAAACTTAAAGCCATTAGAGGTTTGGTGTAGCCATTATTATAGTGTGCTTTTTATTTAAGTCATTTTGAACATTTCTGCTCATAAGTATTGGAAGTTGAGCATTGCCCCATAATAATCTGCATTATGAATTATTCAGCAGAATTAGTGTGAAAAAGGCCTAATGCACTTGGCCATCTTGTATTTGGGTGATGAGCATTGTAAACCAGTGACTGTGCATGCATATAACGCATCTAAAAGTATGATTTTGAGTTTGGGTTCGAATCCACCGTGGTGCATCCGGCTTTGTCGAGCGTCTACACAAACACAATGGGCCTGTGTTCCTATAGTATTGCTCTAGACATCAGGTTTGCACTCAAAGCATAGCCTATAGTTTAAAAAAATAAACACCACCACTCTTTAAGAAGTTCTCTTTTAAATTCGGGCAGATCTTCTGCAATATTTAGCAAATAATTTAGCTTTTAGTGCACAGATTGTTTTTATCATTACATTCATTAAGCATTGACTGAAAGCTAGTTATTGATAAACTTGGTGCACAGTTACCATGGCAATCTGGAGTATCAAGAAGCCTCTGCTTCTTTGCATTGAGGAGCACGATGTTCTCGTTCAAGTCCAACTGCCTCTTCACGAGCGCCCCTATCGCCTCCACAGTGGCCTCTGCATCTAGAAACTGGACACTGACAGAGTCGTCCTCAAAAATCATTCCACCTTCCACCTCCCCGACAATTATATTCCTGACAGAAAAAGACAGTGGGGTTAGAAACATAGATTTTCACTTACATACCCTTCAAAGCTTTAGAAATGCCATTTTAGGCACCAATCCTCCTTCCTAAAAAATGTTTATTTCATAAACTTAAAATGTTCTGTTTGACTCTGTCGTCTAACATTAAGGACAGACAAAATACAAACTTCATTAATTTACATATTGATTGTATATAAAACCATTCGAATAAAGAATTTCAATTGCAGCCTTAAAGAATTTCTCATTAACAAACAAGCAATCAACACTGAAGACATGTTTTTAATAATTTCTCCATTATATTTGGATACATACATCCTGTTCTTGTGTGGTGGTCGCGGGGTTGGCGGCAGTCCAGGTCCTACACTTGGCTGGCCAGGCCGCCGGAAACTGAATCGGTTCCCAGAACTTGAACCTGCTGCAGCAGCTGTCGCCGGTGGTGGCGGGGGGGCTGTGGCTCCTGAAGCCTCATCTCCACATACCTTTAGGATTGAAACCCTTATTAGCAAGAACTGCCAACAGCACAGTGTATAACACTACATGGATAACTTTTGAAGAAAGCCCTATGGGCTCGTTTCTATTGTGGTCCCATTTACTCAAACAAGGCATACATGTCAACAATACAAACAGCAATATATGTACCTCATATTTCTGTGAGGGATCATTGACAGTGAGGTAGCCCCCATATCCGGCCATGACTGCATCTCCATTCTCTGCCAGAAGATGAACAGTAGTGGAATCCAGCTGAAATTGAGGGATGACATGATTTCAGTTTAGTTATCCCATTTTCTCAACCCGTCTCCAACCTGCCTCTCTCCTGGAAACAAATTGTGTACAACCATTAAGAATTTAGACCAAACCAGATTTACACAGGATTTGGATGCAGGTGAACTTGGGTGAATGACAACACAGCAGCAATTTCATATAAACATCTCTGTGACCTGCCTTGACATCTGATTTCAGATTCATTGTTTGACACATTTACCTCACTGAAAAAAGGCCAAATTGCACTTCATGATTTTGAGTGAACCAGCTGGGCTTCCTCCAGAACAAATTAATTTAGTGCCATCTATATACACATACATTTAGATTACTTTGACTGTCAAAAAAAAAGTCAAAACCTTTTAAATAAGTTTGATTCTTTGAACGGTTATTGCAATTTGACCATCATATAGCACTGCAGTCTTGTGGTTCCATACTTCCATGTTGTAATGATTTTTATTATCTAGGTCATTCAAAGTCTGGTCAGATGATGTGGATGAAAGAAGTTCATAGGAAAACACAAGGTGATGTCTCAGTTAAAGCAGCATAGAAGACGAGCGATCGATCGGGAACACATTAAGTCTCAAACAAGCGTCCAAGTTAACATGTTCTCCTTTATTGAAAGACAAGCAGTCACATATATACATTGACAGAATTAGTGTTGGACAGCCCACCGAGGCGGTCTCGTATGGGCGTAGCTATTACACAAATAAATTATGCCTATATGTGTAAGTGAGTGAAGTGCAAAAGTTCATAAGCAAAGACATCGGCAGGCCCCCTTTGCCACATCCTGGATTGTCAGACAGATGTGCTGATGGGAGGATGTGCTGTGGCTAACAGGGACCCGATGTTGAGCAACATCAGCAGGCTTTCACCACGGGTGCAATATGGCCTCCCGCACGGGGCGCTATAGCCTCCCCGATTTACAGGAAGTCTTGTAGATGTATTCTGTAGATAACTGTCATTTCTGCAAACATGTAAACAGTTCTAGGCTAGCGTTTTACTAAGAAACGTTAGGGTGACAAAGGGGACAGGAAATAAGGTTAAGAAGCACTGCACCTCAGCACTTCCATCCAGGACAGGTTGCACCCCTAACATAAAGAAAGCCTTTACTTTTTCATTATGTCAATGATGTGAAACTGCATACGAGGAGTTAGGAAAAGAAAAGTTAGGTAGAGGAAAGAGCATTGTATAATATTCACAACAGTTGCCCTCTTTTGTCCTGAATAGGACAACACCATTATACAATGAAAGAAGACCAGCATACACCTAATCAGTCATAGGAGGAAGAAAAGCATATCATCATTTTCTAATACATTGAATACAAATATAATGAAAAGGAAGGAATATATGGTGCTATGTCGTAAGTGATGAGTAGATGTCGTGCTTTGACCAATTCAATGATGCCACTGTGATTGTAGCCACGGTACAGACACGACCACTACTCTGTCGAATTGAATCAGTGTTAGTTTGTGGAATACTGGAATCGCCTAAGTCCTTTGGACCTCCCCACCGGGGCGCAGTCCCAGGCTAGACCCCTTTCCACTTGAGGTCTACACCCAGGTCACCCTGGATAGAGAGTTCAAGTCTCCTGCTTCCCGGCGTCTTCTTTTCAAAGCCCACCGATCACAGGAGCATCACTCGCTTACATAACTGTTGCCTACGGCGGTCGCTTTGAGCTTGTGATGGCCTGACTGTACATTGAGCCGAGCACGACGGCCAAGCATACCTTTCAGAGGCATCGCATGGTCTTAATGTCACCTGTGACCCGACCGGCCGGTGACCCAGTCGATAGCGACCCCTTACCCGTTGGCGTGGTTGGCGCCCCAGGCAGGAAACCGACGGTCTTGTCCTGGCCCCGCTTGGCTACGGGAACCAGAATATTAACCGTTTTCACCAGCCTTGCCTTTTCACAGAGGTCGTCCCGCAAGACTGCACCCTCTGCTAGGTGTGGACTGTCGTCCACCTACCACGCAGTGCCTGACACATCACAACATTTACAAAACCCACAGGTGACACAACGCTGTGACTTTCAAAATGTTGCCATGTGCGACACCCACGCAGACTAGACGGTTGTTTACACAGACAGGATGTTGATTCATCCTTGACAGAACACGGGGGCCTTTCAGTCACTCCCCAGCACTATAAGTCGTCTTTAACGTGCTCTGGGAGCCTTGCGACCCCGCTGCCGCCTGTTACAGGCAAGGATCGGGGAGCCTAACCCCCTAACCTCACCTGTTACGACTCTGAAATTAATTGAAACAATTAGTTTATATTAGTGTCATTTGAATGGAGAATCTGAAACCATTCTGTACAGTCTTCTCATAGTGTGTGACTCCGTACAGAGAGGCCCAATTCATATCGCCGGGGCGATGTTTCCTGTTGAACTCAAACATGACAGATCGCAGGATAAGGTTCTCTTTGCCTGTGTACTTAACAATTTATCAATTTCCTTCCCATGATTTTGTATGAGTAGCCTAACTTGGCAAGATTCCAATCTGCCACTGTAAATGGTACTGGTGTCAGCATTGGTGATTTTGAACTCAAAGGCGTTTGGTGACAAATCCAGCAGTCAGTCATGTTATTTTTGTGAGCAAACTTTGACATTATAGTTAAGGCCAAATTGTCATGTCTAACCATATTTTGAGAGCAGAGTCTGGGTCAATGTTAACAGGTTGTGTGATTGCTAGGTTGACAGCATTTAGTCGAATGGCAGAAGGCATGTCATTGTCAGCCCTCTTTTTTCGTGACATTGAACTTGACTGGCCTCTCAGATTCAGAAAGGACGTTGTTTGCGTTCATACATTTAGTTGTAGTCCGGTGTGTAAGGTGTGCATGGTCTGGGAGAAAACAGAATGCTTAGTGATGCCCTTCATCATATAAACTTTTATGAGTAGCTGTGTCCTGCCACAGGCGGACACGTCCCCTGGGCCACAGACCCACACCTATGGAACAAACTAGACAATAAACTTAAATTGAGCAATTCCATAAGACATTTTTAAATACCCTATAAAGCAAAGGTAATTAATAGATACATAGAATCACTAGTGACAAACTAGTGATATAGTGAATACATCTTTCCACATATGTTCGTGTGCATACGAGCATACGTACGTGCGTATCATATGTAAATATGTGTGCGCATATTCATACATATCTATGTAAATCTAAATGTCTACAAAAATGAATATCAACAATATATTTATATGTATGAAGCTACCACTTCATATACATAAAACATGGTAGTGGGAGTATTTGTTTTGTCTTTATACATTCCTCACATTTTAACATTGATATCATGTTATATTATTATTATGAATCTGAAACGAGTAAAAATACATTATATAACAATTAGTAAATGGTATTTACTTTTTCTGTGTAATTGATGCAAACCCAAAAAAATGTCTCTTTTGTTTCCTTTTCTGTTGTGACAATTCACTTTATTTTATTATTAATAAGATGGGCATAGTAAGTTTCTGCTTCAGCCCAAACATTTTCTGCCAAAATTATCTTGTTGACAATATTCTGTATGTTCAACTGTTTATTTTTCTAAATCATGACCAAAATAAATAAACTAACTAACTAACAGTATGCCCAGAGCACAAACGCAGCAGCACATGCTGCTGAGACAACCAAGGGTTAGGGTTAGGGTTAGGGCATAACAATTATTATTATAGAGCGGCAATCCTGCATTCCTGAGTCAACCAGGGTCTGTCTACTCTATTTCTTGGAGGGGGCGGAGGGCCACGCCTGCCTCGAGGTGCGTACGGCGATGGGGGCTCTCTGTTGGACCAAAACCGAGGGTGTGCGGGAGAAGGAGACACGTCCCCCTCCTCGGCCCTGGCGCCCGTTTCCTCTAATCCTCTCTGCAAGACCTAGGGGCCTGGGGGAATAACAGTTAGACATTTTATATATATACACATTTTCTTTTTCTGCTGCCCGCCTCAAACGGGTTGCGTGGATCCACCTAGGCTCCTGGGCTGTAAGGACAGCAGTTCTAGTGACAGCGATGACCTCAGTCGGCTCACTGTACCTCGGCTCACCCGGGACTGCTTTCAGTTCCTTCACCAGTACTAAATCACCTGGCCTGTGGGGGTGAGACGGACCTACTAGACGGCAGAGGGAGAGAAAGTGAGACATTACCATGAACGCTATTCAGTTTGTTAATCAGAGCATTGGTATAGTCAGATACAATGGTGTCCATGTCTCCGGTGAGACATGGACCAAGGAGTTTAGTGTTATGAATCCATGGAGTTGGAAAAGGCCTGCCCATGATCACCTCAAAGGGTGAAAGTTTAGTCTTTTTTTTTGGTTCTGGGTCATTCTGATTTCGGCCAACACTGTAGGCAAATTGTCCACCTAGTTTAAGCCGTTTTCCAGGCCTGCCTTCACCAATCTTTCCTTAAATAAAACTATTCATACAATTTTGTTGTACTGCTGATTTTAGATGCACAAAAGTGTTCCTTAATTCTATTTACTACACTTATTAAGAACTTAAGCTGATTCTACAAAATGTCTTCTAACTCCTAACTAGTTTTCTGAAAACGCATGTTGCTATATCAGTGGTGCTCAAACTTTCATGTCAAGGACCCCCAAAATGATATGTATTTGGCTACGGAACCTCATCCCAAAATATTGTGTTCCAGGGACACAAGTAAGGATTTGAGTAAAAAAATGTTTGCTTTAAATATATATATATTCAAAGATTTGCATAAAATCTATTTACTACCCCTGTTTGTCCGGCATATGAACAACCGTGAAAATGACGGACAACAAAAGCTAATGCTGCACTAGGGAGGTAGACGCGTCCCTTTTCATCGGCATCATTGACAGCCGCCTGTATTTCCAGTAAGTCAATAGAGTGAGGAGTCAGGGCTTAGCTAAACATTTGCACTGCTGCGGTGTGTGTGTGTCTGCTGCCTGCTCTGTGTCTGGGTGAGTGAAGGGAGACATAGGAATGTGAACAAGTTAGTCCCCAATCAGGCTAAAATCACTGCAGTTCTAATGATTATTAAACTAAAATACTGCATTAACTCACATGATTATATACGTGAGTATATATTTAATTATACTTTGTTGCAAAGCAAATTCTAAATTAATCCAGCCTATGGAGATGTGTGTTTGTATTTTGTTTTACAATTCCACACTACTAGACATTAATATGCCCTCTTGGAAACTTGGAAACCAATTCCACAGAGATAAAACGGTTGTGACCTGGTTTTAATGGCGGCCAGGTGCAACGGCAATTGTTCGGCAGATCAAGAAATCCACCAACACAGAATAGGCATACTTAGAATCTATATAGATACTGTGACAACCTCCCTTCAGAGAGCTCACAAGCGTGAATTAAAACCATTAACTCAGCCTTCTGTCTTCTGAGAAGCCTTCTCCGACATATATGGCAATTTGTAGCACTCAACAACGGCGTCAGGCAGCTTAACAATGGCATAACCACACTTGTACACACCATCAGCAGGTTTCGAGCATGGACCATCAACAAATACGAAATCACCTTCATCAAATAGGACAGTTGAAATGTCCGTGCTCGCACCCGCCGTCTCGGCTAACTGTTCTAAGCAGTTATGTGGTGTTGTGTTTGTGTTGTGAGCTAACCTTGTTAAGAATTATCAACACTTGGTGATTAGCATGCAAAATCATGTCATAGTGATTTTTGGATTTTCTCAGCTGATTGTATCATCAGAGCGCAGGCCACCACCCCACGCAGGCAGGTGGGCAACCCTTGCTCAATAGGTGAGAATGAAGTCGACAGATATGCCACAGGGTGAAATCCAGACCCAGATTTCTGCGCCAGGACCTCACACCAGTCTCACTGACGTATAGATGAAAAGTTTCTCCGTATCTCAGCAAGCCAATCGCAGGCTTACTGCACAGAGAGTGTTTCAATGCAGTGAAAGATTTTGTCATCTGCTCGGTCCACGCAATGTCCTGAGGACAACCAGTCACTTCGTCTCAACACTTGTCATGATAGGAGCAGTCATGCAGCCAGTGTCGAACGTAGTTGACCACGGCGAGCCAGGATCTCATTTGATTTTGAGTCCTCTTGGGTGCGAGCTGCTTAATCATTGACACACGATCAGCAGCCAAAGTTCTCTGTCCCTTCGACAGCACAAAGCTGACCCACTGCAATTTTGAGAAGGAGACCCTATGCCCATACTTCAAGAGCATTTTAGAGCCACTTTCACAAGTGTCTTTGTCCGGTGCAGTGAGTAAAAGAATGTCCACATAAGACGGCAGCCTTCAGGTGGTGCGAAATAAGCCAGGGTTTCATGCACTATGTGTGCAAAGGCCGCAGGACTGTCAATCAGGCCCTGGACCAGCCGTGTGAAACAATACTGTCGACGTTCGAACTCAAAGGCCAATAGTGGTTGCATTTCAGCAGCCACAGGGACTGAATGAAAAGCTGAACACAAATCAAGCACGCTAAAATAGGTGTGATCGGCTGAAATAGATATTAATATGTTAATAATATTTGGGACAAAGGCAGGAAGTGCCACGATCAAATCATTAATATGACAAAGGTCAACGTTCAATCTATAACCCCTACCACCTGGTTTGAGAAGGATGAATAGGAGAGTTGAACGGTGAACTATAGGCACGATGATGCCTTGGTCAAGCATTGATTGAATGACAGGTCTAATTCACTTTTCCTTAGTCAAAGGATAAGGTTTGCGTAGTGTAATGTGTGTTTAGCCTTATATGGAGTGCAATTAATAGAGCCTGTGTGGTCTTTATGTTTTGCTCATAACTCAAATGGCACGTCTCAAACGTGCTCAGGTATGTGCAAACCGTGGTCAGCGCTCTGCACTGACATTGCTACAATAGCAGAAGAAATAGGATATAATACAGGTGCCGTCAAATTGTCGGACAACACAGTCATCAAAAGCAGCCACAAATGTCCACTGGGCCCATGAGCAGAGCCATGTATGGACAAACAACTAGGCGACAAAGCAAAACTTGTCTACGCATTACCTGGTCAGATTCTCCCCTAGCAGTGTCAAAAGCTCCATAAGACTCCTTAAGTCTGAGTGAAATCAACAAACAGCTTCATAACATCAGTACATGCAAGCAACATGTTTGATATTGCATCGGACATGAAGTTCCAGTGGTCAGTGGGGCTGTCTAATGGCAAATTAGCATAATTTTTCCAAGCTTTCTCATAACGTTCAATGAATGCAATTACTGGTTCACAGACGGTTTGTTTAACATTCAATGCCTTGGTAAAATCAACTCTCTCTGAAAGTTTTCCTGCAATACACATCCAACACCGACAGAAATGTATCTATGTCCTCAGACCATTTTTACTTTCTATCCTCAACTCTCCATCCTCTTTCCACTTTATCATCTCGTCATCAGATTCATTAGAAGCGGCAGCAGTGCCCGCGAACGTGTTCTAAATAGTAGCTACTGCCAGTCTGTTCCAGTCAAATTGTGAAACGTAGCAAGTCTGCGAGTGTAGCTCATAAAAGCATTCACATTTTTGTAGGGGCATCACTGCAAATCTGATTAATTTGTGTGAAGTCAAGTGGTTTTAACATACTGTAGCTGTCATTAATGCGCAAAAAAAACATGGAAATTGATTTGTTACGGTCTGTACGGAGGGGCATGTCAGGCTGATGTCTATCTCCTTTGCCTCAGCTTATACTCAATATACAAAATGCAACTTCATGATTTTTAGTAATATGAAAAAATCCCAATAGATAAATCTAGAATTTTGATAAATAGTACGGAAATCTGTCAGGTTCCACATACAAAATTGGAAACAACAGATTGATACTGTATCTATAAGGTCTATAAATTTGCTTGGTACATTGAGAAAAATCTGTCCACTGGTTCAGCCATCCGGATCTCATTTAACTTTATCTTTATTATAGTTTAATTTTCCCCATATTAATTACTGTAATATTGTTTGGGCTGCTACTGTACATATCCATTATATCTAACTAAATTACTGATCATTCAAAATAGGTTTTTGAGAATGATTTCACAGTCAAATAGACATGAGCCATCTGCACCTCCCTTTATTAAATATTCATTATTGCCTATAGATAAGGTACATGTTTTTCAATCCTGCTTATTTATGTTCAAATAAATAAATACAAATTAAACAAGACATTCCCTTTTCTTTTCCTAATTCTTTTTTTTTTTCCATGTTACTTCTGACATTCACTCCTACCCCACACGGCAAAGAGATTATTTTAATTTCACTTAAGTCTTACTTCTAAACATCATTGTTTTCATCAAATTTAGAGGCCCTCAGTTGTGGAGCTCTCTAGATACATCACTTAAGTCATCACTTTGTCTTTTTCCTCTTTTGTGCAGTTTTTGTTTTTATTTCTTTATTGCACCACTGCTCCCCTTGTAATCTTGTATTATTTTGTATTGTTCTTATTGAACTTTTAATCCTTGTTATGACCTCTTCCATGAAGAAAAGGATTCCAAATAAGCCTGCCGGCTTCTTCCTTTCCTTGCACAGCAACTTGTTTTCTTTGATATGTATTGTTTCTATTATTATTATCATTATTTATAACAATGTGCTTGCTACATAACCTAAACTAAGCTAAAATACCTTGTGCATGTCTGCTTCTATCAGAGACCTTTCCTCCTGCAATTTGGCTATTTGTTCCTTCATTTCAGAAGAGGATTTATCCTTGCAAAATTGGTCAATAGCCTTATCTATTTGAAGAATAATTTATTTTATATCAACTCTATGTCACACTCTCTTTTACCAGTTATTTTTGTGCACGTATGAGTACAGATGAAGTAAGTGGTACTTGTGTTCTCGTCAGCTGATTTAGACAAATCTATTAAGTCTGAATACAGAAGTGCATAACTTGTCAGAGCAAACGTGTCGTCAGAATCAGTATCCGTGGTTTTACACAGAGTAGTCTCAACTCACCAAAGGAGTTGTGTAAAAAGTACCAATTTGTCTCTAATAGTTAATTGGTTGTTCCTTACTCAACAGATGCTCAACAGATGAGTTAAATGCTCCATTTGGAACCTCATCACTGTCTTAAAAGGGAATGACCACCTTAGAGCAAACAGCCTTGCTCTGTTTATCACGCTTTAATTTGTTAAAGAATGGCATTTTCCAACCTCCAAATAGATAGAAAAAGAAAACAATCACAGTGTTCTCCTACTTAACTCACCACATACATCTCGTCAGACTACATACCAAAATTATATTATTAAGACCATATAACAAAGCTCAAAATTATATTATTAAAACCATGTATCAAAGCTATATACCAAGGATCCTGTATTGTCGCCGCAATACTACTGAATAAACTCTTTATTCTTAGCACAGGTACATCATTTAGGCCTTTTTATTTCTATACCGCGGTCACTTCACCAACTGCGACAATTACTTATGTTATACTCGTCAGTATAATCTCACTGTCCACTGGTGACACACAATAACTAATGAGTCCCACTCAAAAAAATGGTGTTATTTTATAGCTATCCTATAGCTATTTCAAAGCTATCCTATAGCTTTCAGTACCTTGCGTCTCCTGTCACCACAGGAGATCTCACGCACACCCCAGGTGTCGTGTTGATCCTACTATGCTCCAAGCATAAGTGTATATAGCTTTTTACAACAATTACATTTGAGGGTTTTCGGGTGAAGGAAGTCAGCATTAAATATAAATTAATACATTTAATGGATGACTTACCTTTAGAGACCGATCCCGCTTTCTGACACCAAGTTGTAATGATTTTTATTATCTAGGTCATTCAAAGTCTGGTCAGATGATGTGGATGAAAGAAGTTCATAGGAAAACACAAGGTGATGTCTCAGTTAAAGCAGCATAGAAGACGAGCGATCGATCGGGAACACATTAAGTCTCAAACAAGCGTCCAAGTTAACATGTTCTCCTTTATTGAAAGACAAGCAGTCACATATATACATTGACAGAATTAGTGTTGGACAGCCCACCGAGGCGGTCTCGTATGGGCGTAGCTATTACACAAATAAATTATGCCTATATGTGTAAGTGAGTGAAGTGCAAAAGTTCATCAGGTGAGATAAGCAAAGACATCGGCAGGCCCCCTTTGCCACATCCTGGATTGTCAGACAGATGTGCTGATGGGAGGATGTGCTGTGGCTAACAGGGACCCGATGTTGAGCAACATCAGCAGGCTTTCACCACGGGTGCAATATGGCCTCCCGCACGGGGCGCTATAGCCTCCCCGATTTACAGGAAGTCTTGTAGATGTATTCTGTAGATAACTGTCATTTCTGCAAACATGTAAACAGTTCTAGGCTAGCGTTTTACTAAGAAACGTTAGGGTGACAAAGGGGACAGGAAATAAGGTTAAGAAGCACTGCACCTCAGCACTTCCATCCAGGACAGGTTGCACCCCTAACATAAAGAAAGCCTTTACTTTTTCATTATGTCAATGATGTGAAACTGCATACGAGGAGTTAGGAAAAGAAAAGTTAGGTAGAGGAAAGAGCATTGTATAATATTCACAACTAGGGCTGTCAAAAAAAATCGATTCATGAATAAATCGCGATTCTTAATGCCACGATTTTAAAAATCGATTCAAAATATTAAAATCGATTTTTTAAATTTTTTTTATTTTTTTTTTTAATTTTTTAATTTTATTTTATTTTTTATTTTTTATAAAATCGCAATAAATCGCAGAATCGAATATCAATTAATCGCAGAATCGCAATTTTAATCGAATCGGCACCTTAGAAAATCGCAATAAATCGCAGAATCGCAATTTTAATCGAATCGGCACCCTAGAAAATCGCAATAAATCGCAGAATCGAATCGAATATCAATTAATCGCAGAATCGCAATTTTAATCGAATCGGCACCCTAGGAATCGATTTTGAATCGAATCGTGAGGTAAGTGAATCGTGACACCCCTATTCACAACACATGTCTAATTACTAGTGATGCGCGGGTTGACCCGTAACCCGCGGGACCCGCGGGTCAACCCGCGGCGCGGGTGAGTCGAGTCAGAATTTTGGAGAAAATTATGCGGGCGAGCGGGTCACGCGCTCTCACACGCAAAAAAAAATAAAATAATAACATGCTCTTGTTTTGTCTTTAACCTAATACGAATAAGAATAATAACAATAAAACAGTTTGAATACACTTGGGGATTATTTTCTAACCATGATTTTACAGAAAAGAAAAAAAAATCGCGGGTCGCGGGGCGGGTTGAGCCGTAGATTTATATATGGGTTCGCGGGGCGGGTTGAGGCGGGTTGGGTTCCGTCGCGGGGCGGGGCGGGTCATGAAAAAACCCGACCCGCGCATCACTACTAATTACATAATGTGCTTAGTACATCCAGTAATTGAGCACCTACCTTCACCGTTTGCCATACGTTTTATGGCGACTACATATATGTATTAATCATTTATTACGGGGCCAGAGCTCTGCTCTGGACACGTATTGTTATTGGCAGTATTCTGTCACTTCTTCTTCTGCCACTTTTCGCAGTTCTGGCTGAACCGTGCAGTCGCTTTTTACGAAACTCGGCCATATGGTAGATGGTCATGAAAAACGATCAAAAAATAATTCTCACAATCTTTCGTCCAAAGGTGGCGCTATAGCACTCAATTGAAAATGCCAACTTTGACCAGGTACAACTCATGCCCTGTTTGACCTAGAGCCATGAAACTTGGATACACATATGCGTCTCCTCATGCTGAACAACTTTCACCCTCTGACTTTTGACCTCTGACCTTTAGATCTCCCACCATTTTTAATTATATGAAAAACAGTCATTGGCTCCTAACTTCTGCATTTTTTCACTTATGGAAAATCCGTTGGAATTTTTTGTAGGCAGAGGTCCAAAGTTCAAGTGTTAAACGTTTCGTGCAGATTGCTCAAAAATCCCAGGAGGAGATAGATTTTAACTATTACAGTTTTATGAAAATTATTCATCTGTGCTTAAAACATACATGCAGACTCACATTTCTTTGAAACTTTGCAGAAATGTACAGGGTCATTCCAAATATCACTGAAACCAATCTTACTCCAATTGGCCAAAAGGGGGCGCTATAGCAATTTTTTGAAAAGGCAGACTTTAAACAGGCATAAGTCATGCCTCGTTTGGCCGAAAGTCGTGAAACTTGCTTACACATGTGCCTTGACTCATGAGGAACACACGTATCGATTTGACCATTAAGCTCCGCCCTTAGATTTTCCGCAATTTTGAGCAGTTTGAAAAATACTTGTTTTTGCCAGTTCTGGCTTAACCGTGCATACGCTTTTTACAAAACTCGGCCATATGGTAGATGCTCATGAAAAACTACCAAAAAATAATTCTCACACTCATTCGTCAAAGGGTGGCGCTATAGCACTCAATTGAAAGTGCCAACTTTGAACAGGTACAACTCATGCCCTGTTTGACCTACAACCATGAAACTTCGATACACACATGCGTCTCTTCATGCCCGACAACTTTCGTGGTCTGACTTTTGACCTCTGACCTTTAGATCGCCCACCATTTTGAATTATATGAAAAACAGTCATTGGCTCCTAACTTCTGCATTTTTTCACTTATGGAAAATCCGTTGGAAATGTTTGTAGGCAGTGGTCCAAAGTTCAAGTGTTAAACGTTTCGTGCAGATTGCTCAAAAATCCCAGGAGGAGATAGATTTGAACTATTACAGTTTTATGAAAATTATTCATCTGTGCCTAAAACATACATGCAGACTCACATTTCTTTGAAACTTTGCAGAAATGTACAGGGTCATTCCAAATATCACTGAAACCAATCTCACTCCAATTGGCCAAAAGGGGGCGCTATAGCAATTTTTTGAAAAGGCAGACTTTAAACAGGCATAAGTCATGCCTCGTTTGGCCAAAAGTCGTGAAACTTGCTTACACATGTGCCTTGACTCATGAGGAACACATCTATCGCTTTGACCAGTAAGCTCCGCCCGTAGATTGTCCGCAATTTTGAGCAGTTTGAAAAACACTTAAACCCAGGATTTTTCAGCTATTTGCGTGAAACTGTATCATCTGTGTAATCTCCTTTTTCATAGTTACTTGTCTGTTGGTCCAATGGCGTCTCCCTTAAATGAGTGCCTCACAATCTCAAGATCGCCAGTTCAAGCCTCACTTGATGCAGACTTAATTTAAGTTGAATTGCAAACAACATGACTGTATCAATGAATACATGTGGAAATGGTAAAGATAACCTGAAATGCTTATTTGAGAGTACGATTTCTCAATGTATGACATACTTCATTCTGAAAATAGCCGATCTACAATCTCAAAACTTTTCAGATAGCAACGTGTTTCTGAGCTTGTAGATCGGCTGCTTTCACTGTTTTCGGTAGCGAGGAGACATACAATTTCTCTATTGGTAAAGGGTTTGTGAACGAGTGATCTTAGTGTTGGCTTGGTTCATGACAGAAGGCAAGAGTTTATGATCTTCAACAGAAAACATCAGCCTGGACAAAGCTATAGCACTATAGGTAGTGTTGCAGCCTATTAGCCTATCATGGGGCGGCCATAGCTGGGTGGTTAGTGAGCACGCCTAGGGAACCAGAGGCCCTGGTTGCCCCAGGTTCAATTCCAGGCCATCCCAGCATATGCGTCGATGAAATGAAATTTGTCCCTGAGCAAGACTCTTAACCCCTAATTGCTCACAGGTTCTCATTGGAAACAAGACCACAAGGACTTTCATGAACGACCTGTTAAAAGGAATTATCCTTATCCTAGTCCGAAGGTTGAGAGTTCGATTCCTGTTAATGGCAATAGGTTGAGATGTCCAATCTATCCATTCTGTTTCCATCTCTCTCTCTCTCATCAATCTATTCCGTTTCCATGTCTCTCTTCAATCTATTCCGTTTCCATGTGTCTCTCTCTCTCTCTCTCTCTCTCTCTCTCTCTCTCTCTCTCTCTCTCTCTCTCTCTCTCTCTCTCTCTCCAGTCTCTCTCTCTCCAGTTTCCATGTCTGTCTGTCTCTCTCTCACTGGCCCCGTATTATCGCTGCTTGCAGCTATATTTGGTCATTGAAATTCAACACAATACTCTGATACAGAGCTGCACAGAGAACTCACTCTGAACTGACCGGAGCAGAGTTGTAAAATCAACACGTGGCTTTGAGTGTAAAATGGAGTTGGTAGCGTGAATTCAAACCATAGAGTTAAAAATAAGATTCAAACCCATTCATCATAAAACATAATAGATTACGTTCTGATATTTGACTTGAGTGCTTCTACATTTGACACAGTAGGCCTATATCAAGTAGGCTAGGATCAACGTGATTTACGTTTAAGTCCGGAGGCCATGATTGAAGCCACTTGGCTAAAATGTTTGACATTTCTCATACAGGTTTATTATATATATATATATATATCCAAAAGCTTGTAGGCCTAATGCGTAGTGAACACATTTTTCTTCCAACCGCAAGCATGGGCGCGGTGGTTTTCCGTGTTTCGTTAATTCAATTTAATGAAAATGTGGTGTACAAACCTTAAAAATCGTTGCCAAAGTTTGGACTTCTAATTCCACTGCTCGGATGTTTACCGTCCGGCTCCCCCTGAACACGGCAACTCGCTGCTGAAGATCCATTGTTGTTGTTTAATCTAATTTGGGCTAGGCTCGGCTGATGCACTGCGTCTGATTGCTGCGAAAGCTGTAGTGAAGACTGGCCGGAAAAGGGCGTCTCTGTTCTTTTATGCCGCGAAAAAAGCAGGTGCGGTAAAAAAACTTCCTGTGGTTAAAGGTCACCATAACATTAATAGCAGAGGTGGCCAACTAGCGGCCCGGGGGCCACATGCGTTCCCCACCTTCACTTAATGCTGACCACAGTTAATATCAGAACGCTGGGGGACAGAACCCCCCACTTAGAAACACCCCCACTTAGAAACATCCCCACTTAGAAACACGGACCCCCCCATCATGCTATTTTATTATTAATATATATATATATATATATATATATATATATAATTATTATTATTACCCTTATTACAATTATTATTATTATTACCCTGATCGTTATCATTGTTATTATTATTATTATTATGCCATCATTATTATTGAAAATAATATTATGCTATTTAATGATAACAATAATAATAACAATAAAGACAGCTGGAATTTAGCTCATTTACTTAAGTACTGTACTTAAGTACGCTTTTGAGGTATTTGTACTTTACTTCTACTCCACTCAGAGGCAAATATTGTACTTTTACTCCACTACAATTTTAAAACTTTATTTACTAGTTACTTGTCAGATATATATTATGATATTATGAAACATACATTAACCACTTTAGCCCTATTTTATACCTAGGCTATGTGAAAATAGCAGATATACAAGCTTACAACGCGTCGCATCGCGCGCACACGCACACACACACACACACACACACGCACACACGCACACACGTCTGTCTGTCTGTCTGTCTGTCTGTCTGTCTGTCTATCAATCTATTTTAAGTCTTATTTTATCTATCTATCTATCTATCTATCTATCTATCCATCTATCTATTTTAAGTCTTATTTTATCTATCTATCTATCTATCTATCTATCTATCTATCTATCTATCTATCTATCTATCTATCTATCTATCTATTTTAAGTCTTATTTTATCTATCTATCTATCTATCTATCTATCTATCTATCTATCTATCTATCTATCTATCTATTTTATGTCTTATCTTATCTATCTATCTATCTATCTATCTATCTATCTATCTATTTTAAGTCTTATTTTAAGTCAAATATGGAATCACTTGTAAATGGTGTCTCCCCATGGTGCGTTCGGAAATACAGCACTGAGCTCACTGGCCAATAATATAGGCGACTGCGCTCCGGTGCGCAATTTCCGAACGCACCCATATGTGTCCTTATTATCACGATGATATTGATGATGATGATGGCTTGGTTGAAGATATAAAATGTAAGCTTAAACTGCGTCAAATGCCTTAAACCACATATTGTTAACAAATCATCTAAAACAGATATTGATAACATCCCTATAAGTAATTCCGTTTCCTGGAAATCACATATTAAAATAGATCATCTATCCACACAAATTGATAAGAGTGGTATCCTGAAACCCGTCATTTGAGTCTGATATAATTTTAGGCGATAAAAGGGCCAGCTCCTTCACATTCCAAATGGATTACAAAAACATTCCGGGCCAGTACGTGTCGCTGTCATTGAGGTAATGACCGGCGTGGCTAGGTAGGTGTTCAGACACCAGTTCTGTGGGTGAACGGTGAACACGCTATCATCATCATGTCTGTCTTGGATTCATATGAAGACGTCGTTCTCCAAATGATAGATAATGGTTATAAGGACCAGCAAATTTCGGACCATCTAGTCTTAGAGCTGGGGGTGCGCAGGGGAGCTTCTGAAAGAAGTGTAAGGCAGTTCCGGACGGATAGGGGACTCGTCAGAAAATGTTTGTCTGACCAACATCTGGAGATGTGCGTAGCACAGGCCATACATGAGGTAGGCCTATGATTCACGTTTTCATTGATAGTGCTACTTGATAGTTGATAGCAAACAAAAAATTGAGTTTTTAGAGAAATAGTCAAAATGCATTTGTTGATTGAACATTTTTACACGATATTCTTTTACTCCATGTAGGGGGGGAGGGTTTACGTGCGGTGACATAGCCCCCACATGCCCTTATGTGTGTCTCTAATATAATGTTTTAAAATACCATTGTCATTATCACCTTTACTTACACATGTACTTGCGCCCCCCCCGGCCGGAAAATGCCGGGGGGGGGGCCGGAAAATGATGACTGGCTATTTAGCTGCACAGGGTGTACAGTACGTGCATGTGAGGGTCGGGTCGGGAGGACCTTGGCAAAAATGCATGCGCCCTATCATCTGGAACGCTGCACGGTAGGCTATGTTGCGTGTAGAAGGTCAATATATCAAAGCATGCTTATTGCATGACATGTTTATGTTTACTAGTACATTTTGCAGGCTGCACAAAAAGTTGTGAAAACACAATAAGATTCATAATAACAGTAATTTTAATATGACTTGCTTACTGTATTTAAAGTGTAGGCCTATCATGTTTTTCACCCAGCCGTATGGTACATTGAATGTAGTCACAGCACTCAACTCAAAATGTATTTCTAGAGCACATTTAACAATCACAGAGGCAAACCAAAGTGCTATATATCACAGCAGGAGACCAATAATGACACAATAAGTTATCCAACAAATACATGCAGCTATTGAATACAAATGAAATATGCACAGCAGAAAACAGTGAGGTGGAATCTATGGTCATCTGTGCTCAAAAGCCAGAGAAAATAAATGTCTTCAATAATGATTTCAAAGAGGTCAAGTTTGTGACTGCATTTATTGTGTAGCCACAGAGATGTAAATTGTATATTTTTTTCCTTTTTAGGGTGCAAGAAACCTATACCCTCAGCCTTATGTAGCTGAGTACTTTGGGCACAAGCTACACATGGATCAAAACGAGAAATTGGCTATGTATGGAGTGACCCATGTGATTGCAATTGATGGGTTCAGCAAAAACATTGTTGCACACTCTACAATGCCCATCAAAAACAACCTGATAATTTATGAGCAGGTGTATCGGTAAGCCTAACAAGTGTTTTTGCCTATTAATACTGTATTCTGCATTGATAAGAATTAAGCTTCATAAATGATCAGTGAGTAGTGTTGTAATCTCAGTATAATATCGAGTTCTATGTTTGTTTGTTTGTTTGAAAAGGATCCCTGCCTAATAAGCCAAATATGCCCTAATACATTATAAATGCCCTCTATAACTTAAATATTTTATTCATTTTAAAAACGGTTCATCTTTCACTCAAGAGGGGCAATTAATGCCATCGCAAGTTGATGATGTCATTTGTCCATGTGTGGTTTAGCCCTATGGAATGTATGTAAAGCATGTGCAAAAAAAAAAATCTAAAATATGGATTTGATGCTCATATTAACCTTAGGAAGTATTTACACATGCATTCCATAAATGTATGCATTCCATAAATTCCATAGGGCTAGACCACACATGGACAAATTACATCATCAACTTGCGATCGGCCTATTGAGTGAAAGATTAGCTATATCTAAAATAAATAAAATAGTTACGTTAAATGTGTAAATACATTTTAATTATAAAGGACAATTATAATGTATTGAGGCATATTTGGCTTATTAGCCAGGGATCCTTTTAAAGGGGCTACACCATGAATAAAATAAAAAAATATATTATATATAAATATTGCCCCCTAATACGTTTTAAACAGGTTGTAAGCCTAAAAAACATCCAGATATTTTTTCTCACAATCTGACTGTCTGTCATTCCAAGCTTTTTCAGCTGCAATACCAAAACGTCCTATTGGGCAGGGGGGAGCTACTGAGCAATTCTGTCTGGCCATCGTCAATGCAAAATCAGTGCAAGTGACATCACTTGCACAGCCATTCTGAAATGGCCTGTTCAGACACGCCCATTCAGGAAATCCATGAAATGAGCATGAATGACTGAATGTTAAAAAAAAAAAAAAAAATTGGGTACAAGAGACACTGGGGAGCCCAAAAAATACTAAAAACCTAAAAAAAAATGAAATTCATGGTGTAGCCCCTTTAAGGTACATTTGAGTATTCTAATCTAATGTGGATTTATGAGCACAGGTGCATATTATTGGTCATGTTATATAACATTCTGAGAATATTATTTATCATTTATTCATTGGATAACTTTTATTGTAATAGTCAAATTGTATTACGCTCATCGTGCTGCTTTTTGTCTTCCTTCTTGTGTGTGTGTTTTTCAGACATGCAGTCTCTACTTGGGGGCTGTGGGATCAGCTGAGAGTGGACCATGGAAAAGTAAGCCCTACATCCAGATATAAAAGATTGTAGATCCCTGCCCTCATTCAAAAAAAGGCCATCTGATGACATATCCCAGAAGGACCTATAGTGCGTGCCAAAAATCCTGAAGGGCCACGGCCCCCGTGGTGATAATAATGACGACCCGTTGGCACGCACTATAGCACACTACCTTTCTGTACATAGTCTTTTTTTCTTTTGATCATTGATCACTCTGTGATTATGACTTGTATCATACTTGCTTTGAACTGTACATTAGTATTTTGACTCATTTTATTTCTCAGGATCGTAACAGAAATAAGTCCCAGGCTTTTTGTGCAATGATTTTGACATTAATTGTATTGTTGTACCTGCTGTACTAGTTTGCAAATGTGTTATTCCTCTTAACATCAGTTGTGAAACTGTAATATCACTGTACTATTCCCACTCTTGTCAATAAAGAAATTCATTCATCCATAGGAGTTCTACCTCTGCCTGTTCATGCAGGAAATGTTAAAAGAGCACAGGCACAATCTGGAGAGACAGCCCTACATCCAGTCAGCATCAACAAAAGTGAGATGACATTCATTCCTTAGTCAATGATATACTGTACATTTAAGCCTGTTCACAGCTTTAAATAGTTCAAAGCATCAAAAACAAAGACTTATTAGCAGGTGGATTGTTTTTTTTCTTATGTTTTCATCAGGTATAATCAAATCTTTCAACCATCATCACTGAAATGAAATATAATGATTGATACATATAGGCTGTGGTGTATGTTACATCTTACATTTAATTGAGCTAAACTGTGTCTGCACACTTTACATCCTGGACTATTATATTTTTTTATAAATTGTTATTTTTTCTTCAACAGAACCATGTTGTGGAGAGGATGTGGCCTGAGATTAACCAGAGGGTCAATTATCCCATAAAAGCAGCTCTTGTCAATATGATTGACCAAGAGACACTGGACCTGGATGATCAGTTGAGTAGATACTGTACATCCACTCTGTGCTGTCAGATCAGCAAAATTGGGATGCAGAGAGCAGTGGATGCATGGAATTCCCATCGTATTCCAGGTGAATGAGTGCCATCATAATATCATGATATAGAGCTATTTAACACTTTTTTTAACATGATAATATAGAGCTATTTAACACTTATTTTAACAAAAGAATAGCACTCACCCTACCTTTAAGTAATGCCAGGAAAAGAGACATTTTAGTATAACTTTTTTTTTAAATGTTTTACCCTTTGAGGGTTTCATTTTTAGGCAAAGGCATTCCCAATGTTCTGTCCCAAGGTGGCTGCAGAAAAAGGGTCCCTGACGACCTACTGCCTGGATCCTCTACAGCTGCAGACCGCTACAGGGACGAAACTGGGAATTCATTGACCATAGAATCTTGCTTTGGTACTGATCCATTTAGCTGCGAAGAGAACAGGATCAGGGCAGAAACACAATTCAGTTTGCGTCACTCAGACCTGACAGTTCTGTACAACTATACAGTTAACAGGCAGTACAAACCACTCCAGGATTGCTTAATTGACCTGGTCAATATAACTAGACGCAATGTATAGACCAATTATTTGTTTACCAACATTGAGACTGGGTGCACACAGGTGATTGTTTCTTGCAATCAATTCTCAACCTGTTGTTTCGGGGTGCGCTGGTTTCAGCACACCCCAACCCCCTCTTGTGTGTTGGCTAGTGAGGCGCGTCCTAGCGAGACCTGACAGATTTCAGCGTTTCTTTGCGCTCATACTGGTTGCACGCATACTGGTTCTTATCAGTGTGACGTCGTCTGTTAAGGGGTCTATAGGTTCAAGGGAAATAAAGAGGCATTTAATGAAAATCACACTCATTTTATTTGAATGTAACTGTATTTTACTTTAACTGTAATTTGTGAAAAAAAGTTACTAATTTCTCAGAGATCAACAATTCATACAGTGCATTCTCTTGCTTATTGAGGTTGTTGCCTTCAATGTGATGTGTTTTATACCCTGCTGTCTAGTTTTTTATTTGTACTATATTTACTGTTAACGGTCTTGTTCATAAAAAATGAATACATCAAATTGCCCTGCATTCTGTATCTAAACATGATGTACCTTACACTACCACAATAGTCTGGGGAATCTGCATGGACAAATTATGGCTACACAGTTCAAGATCACCATGTCACACTCTGAAAAGTAAAACTATGATCTACTCAATTTTACTGGTGCAACAAATTTACACAAAAAATATTGAGTACATGTTACTGCTATGAAATAATGGAAATTATACTTCGCAAATTGAGTAAAGGTAAGTAAAACATTTAAGTAGATATGAATAACTGCATTTAGTACCATGACATATAGAAATTGAGTAAAAATAATGACATTCCTAAGTCAATACCACTCAATAATACAAGTAAAAAATACAATTGAAATGCTAGGTGGATCTAATTGAATATTATAGAGTAACAAATGTTACATTTACTATTCATTACTCTATTCAATTCATATATGATAGGTAGATCTAATTGAATATTAGAGTATGATTTAACTAAACAAATATGTTACATTAACTACTCATTTACTCTATTTAATGCATATATCAATTATCCCAAAAATACTATACACTTACTTACATTTTCTAACTGTATTTACCTTTTAGCGGGTGAATTAATACACACAAAGCAATTTTACGGACAATCAAGTTTTTTTGTGTCCAAATATCACCAGTGTATTCCAATTTAAATTGCGCAAAATTACACGTAACAATGTCTGCAAAAATAATGAGCTTAATTATAATGTTCAGTAACAGGGATCTCCCTGTCTGTAGTGAAAATGTTTTAGTTTGTTTGCTAAATAGCTGGAGACACGGGGAGACCACTGTTACTGAACAAACACAAATAGAGCTAAATCTTATTTTAACAAAAGAAAATCATTTTAATTTGCATTAACATAAATCACACATTGGAATATACAATACATTTTTTCAGTATCGAAACCTTGGTTGACAGGTTTCCAGTATCCAGCATATATTGACAGAAAACATGAAGTTCAGCAGTCCAGATATATCAGGTATTGTGGCAACTACTTCTTCCCAATATTCAAACATTTAGGAGATAGCCTATAGGTGCTATGAGGCTGAGCTTCGGCAGGAACTGTGTGACGGGTTTCCAAACAAAAACCGAAAGCTTATTGCAGTTAAGGTGATTTATTCATACAAAATAATAAGGTCCAAAACGGTCAACAGAAAATATTGAGCCTAGCTCACCCCCATTCTCTCACTGATTGCCCAGCAGCCTGAGACACACACCTGAAATAAACTAAAGGTAATGAACAGACACACAGCAGGAGCTAATCAGTCGATTACTGTGGGAAGTGGGACATCAAACCAAAGCGTGGGAAAAAACAAACAAAAATAAGATAGAAAGCAAAATATACATTTTGGCTCCTACATCAGGTGTGGAGCAGCAGGTCTGATGCTGACTGACATTGGAAAATAAAAGATATATGTCAATATCAACAGCGCTCTTCCTGTTCATAAACAGCCATGCATGGATAATAGCCAGATGCAGACCCTGTGCTTAATTTATAGGCTACTAGAATGCAAGAACGCCTCAGATGAAACAGCCAAACACGTGTGCATGTTGAGCAGTTAATAGGCTAATATGTAAAATGCTCGTTTTGCACATGCACAGTTGTATGAAGCTAAACATAGCTGATCATAGCTGATGCGTGCATGCTTGCATGAGTGCATGCATGCATGCCTGCGTGCGTGCGTGCGTGTGCGTGTGCGTGTGTGTGTGTGTGTGTGTGTGTGTGTGTGTGTGTGTGTGTGTGTGTGTGTGTGTGTAAATGTGCGTGTGCAATGTATGCCTGCTGCCTCATTTAGCAAGGCCATGTCCTCCAAGCGAGGCTCCAATGTTTATTTGTTCCCTAATTAGGATGGTTATTACAATTATAGCCTAATTGTATTTATAGCCCTATATGCTCCAAGTTGTTTTTCTTTTTAAATACAGACAGTTGGAAAAGGTTAGAATGACTCTGTTCTTAACGAATTCCCAAGATTTAATGACAAAAGGATGCATGCAGGCAGCAATTAAGCTTGTTTAGAAAATTCGGGCTGGGCTGGGCCCAATTTCTCAATATGTATCGGCTTTGGTCGGGCTGGGCAGAGGTTCTGTCGGGCTTAGGCCCGATTAAAGCTCTAAATTAATGCACGTTTTTACACACTGTCCATACAGGCTTTCGGATTGAGGGTTTCCATGGATTATGGCTGCAAACTGTTATTACTACTCAAAACGTCATAAAATGTTTTGATTTGGTCCTATTAAAATGCATTATATATTTTTTTCTTATTTGGGTTTCCTGGAAGTAACTGAGCAGACTGCGGGAGATCTGTCACAGTCACATTCCACGCAACCACCACCACACCACCACCACCACCATCCATTTATGTTGACGCAAAAAATATCACTCCATAAACGGGAAATTCACATTTGTGATGCAAGCGCGGTTGCCGCAGTTAACCGCGGTTTGGGTGGATTCGGGTCAATCAAATATAATTATGAATATATGAATAATATCGGATAAACCGCGGGTGAAATATTGCGGTAAATAAATTAATGACATATAATATATCTATCCATAAAATAGCTAAATCTCTGCGTGCTTGTATCTGTGTGAGTGTGTAGAGCAGCCTATGCGATGCAATCACAAAATGCATTGATTATGGAATCTCTGTGTCTTTTTTTTTTAAACCGGTGCTGTGCTGAAAAGCGCAGCAGAGCAGTGCGCTCTGTATTACGTTGGATGCCACATCTATGTTGGATGCCTGTATGTTGGATGCCGCACGGAGTCTGTATGTTGAGCAGCAGACCAGTGCGCTCTGTATGTTCAGCGCAGCACCAGTTTAAAAGAAAGAAAAGACGCACCGACATTCCATAGGCTAAATCAATGCATTTTGTGATCGCATGCACGACACAACTAATACTAAAACTAACGGGGAATACCAGAACATAATAATATTTTGTCATACGGGAAAAACGGTTGGTGCGGATATTTAAATTGGATAATATAATTATTGCGGTTGGATAACGGGCGGATAATTAATTTGTACATGCGGATTCGGGTGACGTGAGAGGCCATCCGCGCATCTCTTTCTAGACAATCTGTCCTCATTTAACTTGTGGGGCAAGGATGGACGCACAACTCGCTCATTTAGGGCAAAATGATTCTGCAAAACAGCAGCACACGCACACACAAGGGCGCACTGAAGGGGTGGAGTATGGTCCTCTTAAAAACTATTCCAAATAATCACGACGAAAATATTGAAGTGATTCATGAGTCATGAATCATGACAAAGATCAGTCCACATGTGGAACGACTTTGGGCCAAGGTACGCTCAGACATTATATTCTGTGTAGCCTATATGTGCCATATACAATGAAAGAATAATAATAGGGGGGGCCTGTTATTTTGGGAAAGTGAAAGATTTCGTTTCAGAATACTCACAGCATTGAGCACATAATCAGATATATCTTATCAAACAAAAAAAAAACACAGATCTTTTTCTGCAAAGGTTATTGCCATATGTTCAATTCAAGAAACGTTTCTGCTGACTCAACATGGCACTTGGTGGTCAGCAGGGGATTTCATTGGATTTCCATTTAATGTATTGCATATTTGAAGCTAAGAAAGTCGTGTTTTCATCCACTAGATGGTGAGTATATGAGATTCTTCATAAGCATGCAGGGAAATATTTTGCCGGTCAGATGAGATGCATACAAGACATGCAATAATATTAGTTTGATTAACACCTAGTTCCAGACAAACTAATTTGCAAGCTGCTATATAGCCTTAATTCAAAGGGGGCCATATTTGAAAATATGAAGGGCTGATGACTACAGCAGAGCCAAATGTAAGCCCACTGTATTGCTATTATATTTACTGTCCAAGAAATTGTCTTATGCTCAAATGGTATCCAAATGTAACAGGTGTGGAAAATGTCTCTCTACAAAATGTGTAATGAAATAATCTTGAGAATGAAACAACCCAAGGAACAAGCAGTTAGTAATCCTTACTACTTCTACTGATAAATACTTTATCTGCCCCTGCAGGTTAAATTCAAAACACCAACATTTCAATGTATGAATTTCACTTGACAGGCCTCATTGTAGGGAGGGACTACTTCTTCCATAAATGTATAGAAGATGACGGTCAACGTCATCTTAAAAATATCTAAACGACTTTAAACGACTTTCGTTGAATCAAGTAATTTGGCCTGTTTTATAGACTAAATATTAACCACATTCCCTTCAATACTGCATAGGTGCGCATTGCGTGACGTCTGTAGCCTATAGCCAAGAGGAAAAATATTTTCATATCAACCCTATAAAGTAGGGTTAAGATTTTTAGCCTGTTTAACCATATAATATATATATATATATATATATATATATATATGTGTATATACATATCTACAAAACATCCATTTAAATTCTGACAGGTCCTATATAGATAGATATAGCTATAGAGATCTCTCTCTCTCTCTCTCTCTCTCTCTCTCTCTCTCTCTCTCTCTCTCTCTCTCTCTCTCTATATATATATATATATATATATATACACAAAAATGTGTAATAAAATAATCTTGAGAATGAAACAACACAAGGAACAACATCCATTTAAATTCTGACAGGTCCTATATATATAGATAGATATAGATATATAGATATATAATGAATCTTGTTTTTTTTCCCCCTAAAGCATTATGTGATCGTTTTGCTTTAAATTTTATGGTGACCTTTAACCACAGGAAGTTTTACTAATTTTCGTCGCTTTTTTCGCGGCATTTGTGGGATAAAAAGGCAGAGACGCCCTATTCCGGTCTCTCTCTCCAGTCAGCGCAGCGCACTGCACACGCCATTGTTTTCATCCTGTTTTTAGCCTGTTTTAGCCACCACATATAAGTTACAAGTACAACATGGACAAAGTCATAGTTTTCAGGGGGAGTCGGACTGTCAACGTCCGACTTGCGGAGTTGAACGGCCAAACGCTGGCAACAATTTTTAAGGTTTGTACAAAATATTTGTATTTAAATTGTGTTATTGACACACGGAAAACCATGCGCGCAAGCTTGAGGTTGGAAGAGAAAGGTGTTCGCTACGCATTACAAGCTTTTTGATCTGCGTTATATAGGCTATATATATATATATATATATATATATATATATTTATTTATTTTTCTTTAAAAACCTGTATGAGAAATGTAAAACATTTTAGCCAAGTTCAAAGTGGCTTTAATCATGGCCTCCGGACTGTGTTGACCCATCCTAGTCTAGCTACTTGATATAGGCCTACTGTGTCAAATGTACAAGCACTCAAGTCAAATATCAGAACGTAATCTATTGTGTAATCTGTTCTATGATGAATGGGTTTGAATCTTCTTTTTAACTCTATGGTTTGAATTCACGCCACCGACTCCATTTTACACTCAAAGCCACGTGTTGATTTTACAGGTTCAGCGTGAGTTCTCTGTGCAGCTCAGAGCTTGTGTTGAATTTCAATGACTAATACATTAATGAATATATGTTGCCGCCTAATATGTATGGCAAACTGTGAAGGTGCTCAATTACTGAATCTACTAGGCACATTATGTAATATTCAGTGGTGGAAAAAGTACTAGAATGCTTTATTTAAGTAAAAGTATCAATACTGCAATATAGAAATGCTGTTAAAAGTTCGGAATTAAGAATGTACTTTAGTAAAAGTACAAAAGTATTGACATCAAAATATACTTAAAGTACTAAAATGTTTGAAAAAGGCAGATCTACAAGCTCATGTCCAATAAACAAACATTGATGACAACATCAATACGGGGCTCATCAAAGGCACCACTCTCTTCACACAGGGTGTGATTTTTATAATATGATTTATATCTGCAAAGTAACTACTATTCAAATAATTGTAGCAGTACAATATTTGCCTCTGAGATGTAGTGGAGTAAAAGTACTGGAAATATCTCACAACTAAACTTAAGTACAGTACTTAGTTCCTAGACATGGAATTATGTGAAGCACAATAATGCTGTGCTATATGATATGCCAAATTGCAATAACCACTCAAAGAATTAAAATGATTATGAATTGGACAGCCAAAGATATATGTATACACAATATTGCACTAAATTAATTTGTTCTGGGTAACCTAGCTGGTTCACCCAAAATCACAAAGGATAATTTGGCCTTTTTTGGAGGCAAATGTGTCGAACACGTCTGAAATGTCAAGGCAGGTCACTCACAGGAGATGTTTAGTATAAAGCTTGCTGCAGTGTTGTCATCCACCCGAGTTCACCTGCATCCAAATCTTTAGTGTCAATCTGTTTAGCTAGGTTTAAGTTATTTATGGTTGTACACAATTTGTCTCCAGGAGAGGCAGGTTGGAGACAGGTTGAGAAAACTAACACAAAATCTTGTCATTTTCAGCTGGATTCCAGAAGAATACACCTCGTAGCCGAAAATGGAGATGTTGTCTTGCCCGGAGATGGGGGCAACATGTTGGTGGATCCCTCAAAGAAATATGAGGTACATTACTGTTTGTATTGACTTGTATGCCTTGTTTGAGTAAATAGGACCACAATAGAAACGAGCCCATAGGGCTTTTTGTGTTATCCATGTAGTGTTATACACTGTACTGCTGTGCTGTTGGCAGTTCTTGCTAATACGATTTTCAATCCTAAAGGTATGTGGAGATGAGGCTTCAGGAGCCACAGCCCCACCGCCACCACTGGCCACAGCTGCTGCAACAGCTTCAGGTTCTGGGAACCGATTCAGTTTCCGGCGGCCTGGCCAGCAAGGTGTAGGACCCACACCTGGACTGCCGCGAACCCCGCAACCACCACACAAGAACAGGATGTATGTACCCAGATATAATGGAGAAATGATTAAAAACATGTCTGTAAAGAGCTGCAGTTAAATTTATTCTAATCATTTCTAACGATTTTTAGTGTATACAATGCCATTTCAAGCTTTGAGGGGTTGACAGTGAAAATCTATGTTTCTAACCCCACTGTCTTTTTCAGGAATATAATTTTCGGGGAGGTGGAACGTGGCCTCATATTTGAGGACGACTCTGTCAGTGTCCAGTTTCTAGATGCAGAGGCCACTGTGGAGGCGATAGGGGCGCTCGTGAAGAGGCAGTTGGACTTGAACGAGAACATCGTGCTCCTCAATGCAAAGAAGCAGAGGCTTCTTGATACTCCAGATTGCCATGGTAACTGTGCACCAACTTTATCAATGACTAGCTTTCAGTCAATGCTTAATTAATGAAATGATAAAAAATAATCTGTGCACAAAAAGGTAAATTGCAGAAGATCTATAAAAATAAAACCTTTTTTTACCCATAGGCTAAGCTTTGAGCTATTCTATAGGAATGGACTTAACAGTGTTGATCTGATAGATTGAGAGATGTAGTAAAAAGCTTGTTTATACTGCTAAAGATAACATGCACATACGGGTCTTGAAAAACAAATGACATGCATTATTGTTTCCATAGACCTCAAATACTGGCAGTCCAATAATCGCAAGGTCATCGCCCTGAAAGAGAACGCCTATGAGGAGTACTTGGCGCGAAAGAGGAGGAGGACGACAAGGTAAGTGTTCCAAACACATTCAGGTGAACATCTGCTGTGCTTGAATGTGAGAAGGTCTAAATGAAATTGTATCTTTATTCCCACAGTGAAGATCATAAGGAGATCCTGGAGCACCTGGTGCTGGCTTCCCAGGACCTCTCCACAGTGTCTCAGTACATTAAAGAACTTACACAGTTCATTTCAGCGTCCAGGGACTTCACGGTGGCGTTGACGCCAGCGCAGCTTTTGGCTGTGAGGGAGCTGTTTGAGTGCACCATATGCGGAGGTTTGTATACTACATGTGTTAAATCATTTTGCAAATAGTTTTTCTTCATGTGGTGTAGCAGGTGAGGCAGTACTACTATCTACAGGTAGGCCCACCCAAATGTAGTGGCATCATGAAAGAGTATCTGTTATATAATAAGCTAACCCTATGGACTCGTACGCTATTTGTTTGATTATGACCTACATTTCTGGCTCACAGGAGTACAACTGTAAAATGAGGCTAATTTGAACGTAGAAGTTAAAGAAATGTCACTAGCCAGTGACTTGTACTGTAACCAATAAGTCTTGTGCTAAAAATCCCCACATTAGCCCATCTACAAGCTGGCAACATGTCATGAGCATCGGTTTTTGGTTTAAAAAATGGGGAGGTCTGGTTGAAAGTGGTTAATGTTGCTCTATGTGCAGTCACTGGTTTACAATGCTCATCACCCAATACAAGATGGCCAAGTGCATTAGGTCTTTTCACACTATTCTGCTGAATAATGCAGATCATTATGGGGCGATATTCCAATACTTATGAGCAAACATTTTCAAAATTACCTTGAAATTAAAAGCACATTATAATATAGCTACACCAAATCTCTTAATGGCTTTAAGTTGACAGAGTTTGCTAAAACATTGAATTTGAGTTGTATTTTTGTAGTATTGACCTCTGTACCAGAAGTAGTTGCAAACTGTCCTGTATATGCTGATCAAATGTGTGTTCTAATCAACATTATTTTTTTATCTTTGCAGATGTCATGAGAGGCCCAGTCACAGCACCATGTTGCCGAAAGATGATAGGCTGCCGTGGCTGTGTGCAGCAGCAGCAACCAGTTGGGGTGGCCGGCAGGTGCCCCAAATGTGTCGACGGGCAGTTTTATTTTGATCTCACTGGGATGGGGGACTTACTGGAGGTGGTGAGGGAGATTCTGAGGCAGAGCTAAAGAGAGGTTTGAGTGGGGTTCAGCAAACTGTTTAAAAAAAAAAAACTTTAATAACTTTTATTGTTTGTTTTTAAATGTCATGTTCGTTTAATGGCAGTTGGCAATAGCAGCTCACAATGGGCTTGTAGATTGTTGAGTGCCATAAACAAGTTTGCAATTTTTTGATTATTTTATTTTCCACAAGGGGAGCTTTAACACAACTTAGGAATCATCCTAGGTCCCTGTAAAATGGAACGGACGGATGTGACAAGGGCCCAAAAAATGTCTCTTCCGGTCTTTCCAATGATAGGATCTGGAGAAAAAGCTCCATCTCCATATCTTTTTACCATGGTTAAAACAAGCCATTTTCGTGTTTTGTAATCCAGATCTACAAAGTTCTACAAATAATTGTATATATAAAATAATTGTAGTGGAGTAAGCGTATATTTGCCTGAGATGTAGTGAGCAAGGACGTCAGAGTGGGGCTCAGGGAGCTGTTTAAAAAAAAGAAAAAGAAGAAAAAAAAATACTTTTATTGTTTGTGTAATGGTGGAGTAAAAGTATAATATTTGCCGCTGAGATGTAATGGAAATGCATGCAAAGTATTAATTGTACTAGTACAGTACTTGAGTAAATGCACGTACCACTATATGAATAAAAATGTATATTGCATTACAAAAGCCATGACTCTTGACTTCACTTATTTTTACATGTATTGAGTTGACTTGCAAACATTTCTTTTGCATTATCAATGGAAACTCCATCGGTTATATTTGTTGCTCAAGTGTAATGTATTGGTTGAGCTAAAACAATTGGAGCTCATTCCAAAATTGTGGTAAATGTCAATATGAATTTTCATCAGGTATGTTATGCAGAGGCTGTTGGCAAATCTTATCTGTATGTATATAGGAATATTTGTTTCATTCTGTCAGACATGTAATGATCAAATCTACAATGGAGGTCCATACATAAAATATGGTGAGTTGGGTACAGTTAGGCTACTGCAGACAGTGCTTTCTAAGGGCAACATATCATATGCTTAACCGAACTGGTGGTTACTGACATGCTGCTTTAATGAAATGATTAAAGAACACGTTCATAGCAATTGACTAGTTGCAATTTATCCCTAGCCATAGCATTTGGGAGAGCAGGGTGTTATCTCTGAGCTCATAAATGAACTCATACTTTATAACTGACTTATGATCACTAATTTGCAAGTGTCTTTTAATGGTGCTGTAATTAAAGTAAAATAAAAGGCATTCAATTGTGCAAGAACACTATGTTCTGCCTGAACCTTAATCACACATGCATTAACTATAGATTCATTTGTTCATCCACAAGGGGAAATTGTTGTGCTCAGGTCAATGGATACATATAACACACTATGATACTATATGTATAGTAGTACAGTGTTACTAACTTACTGTACACACGGTGTGTCTAACTTGAATTGACGCAAAGCATCTTGTCTTTATAGTTGCTTTATTAATGACCGTGCCTCTCAATCATAGATATATAATATATCTATGATTGAGACCATAGATATAAAGCCTGCCTTATATATTAATAAGGAAGGCTTTATATTTTATATTTTTTATGTTTGGCACTTGAAGTTTTTAAATAAATAAATGAACTGTTGTATTTCAACAACTGATCCCTTGTTAGTATTCATTATCTAATTACAAATAGAAAAATAAGCTCTGAATTTCTAATTAATTTAGATAGATACTGACCCCTGCAGGGGGTTTCCCGTCATAGCAACGTCAATGTTTTACGCCTACTTCTTACTTCTTTTTTTCATTGATAAAACATGTAAGCATTAATGTCCATTAGACCACAGACCCCCCACAACAATAATCATAATAAACGCAATGAGTTATAATTAATCAATTTAATATTTATTTTAGCTATATTTCATAATCATAAATGCAAAGCTAACAATTCTAAATCTTTTTAAAACTCAATGAGTTCTACATAATCAATGTAATAGTTATTTAAGCGATTTTTCATACTCATTAAGTTAAACATTCTAAGGCTCTCTTCTAAGATCCCCCTGCGTTTGAGTGCGTTCTTTGTTTGTTTTTGTTTCTTTATTGTGGATAAATATGTACAAACAAACGAAAGAAAAGTTCGTCCATTCATTTGAAAGGCAGTTCCGCGTTCCGGTGCGTCACAGAACTGGGCGTGGCTTAATGACTCGGCTCCGCTCCGCTCGACTCGGCTGGAGTCGGCTCCGCCGTCTCCCGTCTCCCACAAACTCAAAATGAGCAGAGAGACCAGCTGACAGCCAGTCTGCGCCTCTCGCCTCCCGCGCTGAGGAGAGAAGTGGAACTGCCAGAACGTACGCGGACCCTGTAGCTGATGTGATGCCACGCAACCGATTTCAGTTATTAACCATTCCAGACCACGACTGGAGCGGTGTACAACACAGATAGGAGGTCCCCTTCACTCAGGGACCTTTTAAACAAGCAACACACAGAAGTGTAGAAAACTGTATATTTACTTGCGGCGACGCGAGAACTACCTTTTCTGCGCCATGGTGAACTCAGAACAAACTCGACCGTGTTAGCAGGCCCTTGGCCTCCGGGGAAATGGCGGCTAAATTTTGATCTAAGTCTGGTCACCATCCGTAAGCTCTTTAATAACTCGATCCACTATCACAATACCCAGTCCCCGACTTAAGACAACACTGTGGATATGAGGATAACTGTGTTATAAGAAAGACAGGGGGCAGAGGGGCCCCCTACACTTACTGGCCAGCTTCAACAGAAAATCAACTTGACCTTCACTCAGTCAAAAGGCACTATTGAAACAACCTATCCTACTCCTCTGACTAGAGAAATGCACTGAAACTCATGCGTTACACCAACCCACCATCCCCATGGCCTGCTACCCAGACCTTCACTCACTCTTAAGTACAGTCACACACAGGGATAATGAGTCAACACATGCAAACCATCTCACTCTTTAAGCCACCTTGCCAACTCTCAGCACATCGTCATAGCACACAGTCACTGCAATACACCTAAATGCTTACAATTCATCGCATACAAAACATTGCACTCCTAAAACATTTGCTCAATACATCACTCCGCCCAGCTTTGCATCAAACGTTGGCATCAACTTTAGCATCAGTTACAAATCTCTACCTGTATGGGGTGTGTATAGAATGTGTATGTATGTTGCCGTAGTGTGGAGTTCTCATACTCACCGAGGGCTTGGTGGTGTCCTTCAGAAGAAACCCCTAGTCTGATTATCTTTATAACACTAACTCAGAAAATGAGGCTTCTTGAAATATTAAAAGCTTCCCTTTATTTGCTCAGTTCATAGTGGGATTACAGATGTGTATTTAACAATACAAAATACAAATACAAAATACCAATAGAAATGAAATCAATAATTTTTCATGTCTGTCTGGTTTCCAAATGCCTTAATTTAGGCTTGTCCTAAACTAATTTATAATTTAGATTAAAAAGAGGAGGTTCCATTTAGATCTCATTCAGCCTGAAATACAGGCTAGTCTAAATTTGGTAATTCCAAGAATGTCGTTAAAGTAGCACTAAATAGGTTTAATCTCAAAATAGAGAAATTTACCCTTTTTAATTTAATTAATTTGTTACCTTCCTCCACGTGGAGCCAAGACTGCTTAACATCTGAGCAAGGTGCAAGAGAAGAAGCCCCAAAAACCTAAGAGCCCAAGGGGCCCAAAGGGCCCCCAACAGCCGTCCAAAACCTCCCAAGTCTCCCTCAGCCTCTGTCTCCCCAGCCTCTCTAAAAAACCCGCTTGATGCTCTCGTGAGCGCCCCTTTATACGATAGTACGGTCTAAAGGAAGTTCTCCAGACATCAGTGTGTGTATGTGAGTGCACGTAAGTGTGCACGTGGGTGACTTTTCGAAAGTTAAGAAAGTCAGTGTGTGTGTATTTGCGTGCACATAGGCGTGCATGCTTTATTCTTAGAAGTCAGACGCTATAGGTGATTCTCAGAAGTCAGTGTGTCTGCATGTGGGTGTATGTGTGACTTGTCCAACAGCTACCCACACACACAAAAAACGCTTACTTTGCACCTTGCACGACATTATCAGCATTGCCATATATGGGCATACTGAGGGGTTAAATGTCCTCCGAAATGTTTCTTATACCTGAGCATAATTCAGTAAATGCAATTACACTGCATTTTATCAGCAATTTTATATGATTAAATTAAATCATTAATCAGAAAATCAAATGATTCACACTTGCATGTGTGCATGTAACATTTGGTTAAAACTATCAGATCTTGGGTACTCGTTGACCCCACTGATCAGCCATAGATGCAGGCTGTATGTCACGTACGCCGCGAGTGCAGCTCACATACAGGAAATGCACATAAAGGAAATGGAGGCCTCTGCCTGCTGCAAGCCTTCGAGTGCACCTCAGCAGTCATTTCAACCAGTCAATATCATATTCTTTCTTTAGGCAAATCAAGTGATAACATAATTTAAAGCCTATATCCTAAAGTGAGCTGTTCAACATAAATTACGTTCTAATACATCTCCAGATGTTCAACACCCTCTCTCGTACATTTATGTTGAAAAAACCTAAAAGAACTTGAACAAGACAACACCCCAAAAAGTACAAATGAAAAGAAACCATTTATATAAAATATATCTGAAGTATAACCAAACAAATTACAGACATAGTAGCAAACAAAAGATAAACAGTAATAATGTAAAACAAAAACACAAATATCAACCCTTTACATTTTTTTTTTATGGAACCCACATCAAAACAGAATGAAGTGACCCTCCTCCAGACCCCCAGAGCAGTATAATCATTGTCCGTCTTCATCCAAACCAGCCCATATCAGCCGCTTCAGTCCCATCCAACTCCATTTTAAGCCCAGGCAAAAGTCTCTTTTCCATCTTCTCTTGTCCACTGTCCATATCAATCACAACAAAAGACCCATGCCTATACACCACACTAGTGATGACATGGGTCCAGGTCTCACAGCGCTTTCCCAGGCCACATCATGTGACCTTGCACTAATAACCAGTCACCCCCTTCTTTGGGAGCAAGTTCATGAGTTCAGTTTCATGGTCAGTAACCGGAAGTTTCCCGGTCACCCTCTCTTGATCTTCAGCAGCAAGGTCAGCACCAGCAATGCCACCAGCCACCAGACTCCCAGACGCAGTCTGTCGAAATCCAGTCTTCTCCTTTTCCCAGTGTGTTGGCTAGACTAGGCACCACGGGAAGTACCATACAGGCATGTAGGAGGACCAGGACTAACAGTAGGGATATTTTCCTTTGCCAAAGGACCCTTGCTGAGGTAAGGTACTACCTCTCTACAGCCTGCGGTTGCAGTTTACTGTCATGCCCAAGACCCTGTTTCTCACGTAGTAGATCAGCAGATCTTCATCGGACAATACCACAAAATTGGTCGGATAGGAAGAGTTCATCACCGCCGGGCAGCAGTGTTCGGGCAAAACCCCTCACATCAATTGAGATCTGGAGTGTTCACATTCGGTGGATTGTCCCAGGAACAGAGTCATTCGGGATCTGGCCTTGGACCTGCTCCATGGGTCTTGGCGGGTCAGGTTCAGTCTGTCAGTCTGTAAAGTTGTGTCAATGCTCAAAGTAATAACCAAAAATGATTATATTCATAAGGGGTTGTCCAAGAAAAAGAAAATATTTCTAGTTCAAAAGAAAACAGGAAAAAGGGCATGAAAATAATTAGCAAACAAAAAATCTAACTATAGTTCATGTCATGCCTGTGTTGTCAATCTACATGACTAACCCTTTTTTTTTTTTTTTTTTTTTAATACCAAATAAATGGGGTGTTCAAGATAAAAAAAACTGCTTCTGTAGCAGCAGTGTTCCTGCTACAACTCAGACATACAGTAATCAACTCACACAGAGATATCATACAATTATGTATACTGCCTATGGCAAGTATTTTCAGAAAAGCATATTGCTTTAGGCTCCAGAGATCATATATTTTCTGAAACCGTTATTCAAATAAGCATCTGGAAATAAAGAATATGGAACTCACTTAGAGGATTAATTTGATCTGTCAACATAAGACCAAAAACATTTGCATAATAAATCTTACTGAATTACTAAATTACTTTGTAAGTTAATGAATGAGGATAAGTATACTATATATGTTGTCCTGGCATTTTATACTGAAGGACCTAGATGTTCAACTTGAGATTTCTATGAAGCTATTAAACTCAGTAATGGATAAACCTGCCCTTGTTCAAAACGTTAGAACATTTAGGGGCCCATGGAATATAGAGCAGCTAAAAAATAGCAATGAAATCACTCAGTCTTCCTGAGTGGTGATTATTTTGTAAAATAAAATTAAAATTAAAACCATGACAAAAAGCTCTGGGGCACATTAAAGGCACCCTATGACAATATTACAGAACATATCCTGAGGAATAGAATGTGCTTTCAAGCTGTGTAAAGTAAGCACAGAAGGGGTGGAGAAAGGATTGATGTCCATCAATAATGACAAGCCACCTGATATTGACAGCTAAAGTAGCTAAAGTAGGCTATCAGAATAACTGTCAGTAATAACATATTACTCACAAAATCTAATCATTTTACTTGACGTTTAATAATCGCACAAATAATTTGGAACAATTTCATTGGGTTGCTGGTATTGACCACAACAATTTAATGTCTGCCTGGCCTTTAGGCTTCATAATCAAAAGTTGCACTGGGCAGATATAACAAATATTTTTAATTATCAAATAACTGACACATTTAATAATGTGTATATTTCAGAATAGAATATAGTGGAAATAGCCGATCCACAAGATTGTAAGCTTGTAGATTTGCCATTTTCACCACTCCTCCTGAAAAGCAAAAATGTTATCAGGGAAAAATTAGATTAGCTCAGTTAGTAATTGTGACAGGCTCAGCTCCAATAGGCTATTCCATGTTTCTAATCTAAGCCTTAAGGTCAATTCCTGCCCAAATAATTTGGAAAAAGTCAAAGTGATTTCACTGCCCAGCAAGGCTAAGACTGCCTTTACTGGCTCCAATAATAGCCCTATAAACAGGCCTTTTCTTAATACATTCTTAGAAAAACTGTTGATTCAAAATAGAGCCAATAGGCTCCCCCATCAATGGTCATATACAACCAGTGTCAGAGAGATGCATGCCAGGTTCTCCTAGACAACAGTCACGGAGAGGCCGACATCATCACTTCCCATCCCCTTAACAAGTGTCAAGACATACCACAAGAGCTAATTTTCTAGTCCCTAAATTTAGAACACAGTTCAATGCAAGGTACAACGCTGTATCAGACCATGATTGCATGGAATGCACTGTCAGAACTGATGGTAACATTTTAAACAAAATCAAACTATAAGGTACCACTTAAGTGTGAGTTAAGACCCCTTCTCTTATGAGAGGAAAACAGACCTTTTGGGTCTGACCTCTATCATTTCTGTGAGTGTTTCCTGAACAGAGAGGCTCACAAGCACCCACACATGCAGAGTCTCCAAAATAACTATGTGTTATACCCCACCGATAATTTTTAACATCTCTCTGGGGAGATCTATTAAATATATCAGATAAATCATATATTCTTCCTGCACAACGTCTTATGTAACATACACATAAACAATTTCTAAACAACTCAAGGGGCTTAGAATTTACTAAGCCAACAATAGAACGAGATAGGTCGTCCAATTATTATAATGTTCCTCATGTATGGTTACTCAGTCTTACTGGAAACCAATCATACATGTAGCTAAGATAACATGAGTGACGTTGTCTTAAACATCTACGTTTATCTCTCCCTCTCTGGCTCATATGAAGCCAGCTTACAGGGTCAAATTACACCATTGTTTTTTTTGTTTTTTTTTAATAGTTTCTTACTATTTCTCTGCTTGCATCCTACTGAGGCATCTAGCCTCCCCCTATTTTTGTCCCCCGGAAAGTAAAAAAGAATCCACACGGCTTTGTGAGGTATGTAAATAGTGTTCACAAGTGTCAGCTTTAATTTTCCTAGAGTGTGTGCCCCCAAAACAGAGGGTGTTGGTCCAAAAAATGTGAATTTTTGTGGTCCAAAATTCTCATTTTTATTTATCCCTTTAATTCACACTTTACCTTTTATATATTTTTAACAAATTCAATGTCATTTGTTTTAGTGCTTCATCCCAACATGGGAGCATTTTACATAGTTGTAATGTCTGCACTAAACTTAAAGTGCTTTCCCACTTGTGCCTTTGCACAGTATTCTGAATTATTCAGAAAAGGTTATTATTAAACCCATCCCCCCATCATACACATGCTGACATCCTGATCCCACTGGTGTTGTAAGTGTGTTCTAAGTGTAGGTATTAGGACCTGATTATCCGCCAAAAACCTGCAGATCTTATGTCCCACACTACCTAAACCTTTGTGCACCTTAGTGACCACTAGATCGGCTTGCTCTAGGGGCACCTTGGTGAGTGCATTTTGTCCCGTCAATATTCCCGTAGGAATACCCGGGAGAACTTTGCCATAGTAGGCCTGGCAGGGGCCATAACATACTTCTATATACATGGAACATTCTATACACACTGTTCTATGTCATTTTATACACTTTAATCTAGTCACAGTACTTAAAACAGCTTCAAGCTTCTCTTTATCTTGAAGGTCAGATTTCTCTACTTGCTCCTTAATTAGGGGTTTTATTACTTTCAATAGTAAGAGAATAGGTTTCGGCATAAGCGGGCACCTCCCTATAACGGGAGAAAGCCTGCGTCTAACTCTTCTTCCTGTATGGAGCCAAATTCGGTCTCTACCTCCTCGGCCCCATCATAGGTTTCCCGTCAGCCATGTGCACGGTTCTTCCTTATTCTATATATATATATATAGGGTTTTCTATACACACATATAAATCCGTCTTAATACACGTTGTGGGGAACTGATCAAAGCCAAACACAAAATGCAGGGTACAAGCCCACTTAAGGGTATTTATTTGACACCTTTCGTATATGGGACCCGCAGGTCCTTGGTAATACTTTTCAAATAACTTCAAATAATAAAGATCAAACTCAAAGTTCGCCCCGCGTCGGGGTATTTTCATGCATCACAATGTCTCTGTTTGGAATCCATGCGCCTCAGCGTCATCGTCATTTATCCATGCATTGTGTCGGGTAATGTGATTAACTCCCACAGGTTGCCTAGGAGTAAACAAAGAGTATCCTTTTAATACTACTATTCACAAGCATTCATCAATGTGCGGGAATAGTGGAGAATATTGCCTTACCGCCTGTAGCACCCGTCCAGTCACCAGGAGAGCCAATGCCAGACTGAGACAGAGTAGCCATACTTGTAGCCAGGTGCCACACCTAACCTGTCGCCGCAGCTGCGCTGAGTTGGGGCTGATTCATGATGGTGAGTGGCAGGTAACGCCCTTCTATGACGCTGCCCAGGCTGGTGCGCTGCCTGCGCGGTCTCCCTCTGTCTCTGTCCCATGGCCTCTCCCTGGTGTGGTGCTTACCTGACAGGCGGTATTGTGGCGATACTCCACATATCCCCCCCCTAAGCCCGCCGCTTGGTCCGGGGGCTTCCAGCTCCTCTACTTCATACATTCGGGACAGTGCGTCTGCGTGTGGAATCTCCTTCCCGGGCCGGTGCTCCACCTTAAAACAGTAGTCCTGCAGCTCCAGGAACCACCGCGTCACTCTGGCGTTCCGGTCTTTATTGGTGGCCATCCATTTTAGGGGTGCATGATCTGTAATGAGGGTAAAGGTACGGCCCCACAGGTAATAGCGCAGGTGGTGAATTGCCCATTTCACCGCTAAACACTCTTTTTCTACTGTTGCGTAATTTTTCTCATGGTCTAGTAATTTTCTGCTCACGTAGGTAATTGGATGTTCCTCTCCATCAAATACCTGTGCGAGGACCGCCCCCAACCCGGTGCCCGACGCGTCTGTGTGGAGGACGAAGGGCCGGCTGAAGTCGGGGGCTTTCAATACTGGCTCCTCACAGAGCGCGCTCTTCAAGGTCTGGAACGCGGCCTCCGTCTCGGCCGTCCAGACAATGTGGTTGGGGCGTTTTTGACTCGTCAGCTCATACAGTGGGGCTGCAATGGTAGAATAGTTTTTCACAAATTTTTGATAATAAGCCATAAGGCCAAGGAACGATTTTACTTGCTTTTTCGTGACAGGATGGGGCCATTCCCGAATCCGCTCCACTTTACGCGTCTGGGGCCGCACGCATCCTCGTCCGATCGTAAACCCCAAGTAGTCGGTCTCCGTCAGGCCGATGCGGCACTTTTTTGCATTCGCTGTCAGCCCGGCTCGTCTGAGCGCCCCAAGGATGGCGTGGAGGTGCTGCAGATGGAGGCTCCAGCTCGGGCTGTGGATCACGATGTCGTCTAGGTACGCGGCAGCGTAGTCTCGGTGGGGGCGAAGTACACGGTCCATCAGCCGTTGGAATGTGGCGGGCGCGCCATGGACTCCAAACGGCAGCACCGTGTATTGGAACAGCCCGTCGGGCGTGGAGAAGGCCGTCTTCGCCTTGGCCCGGTCCGTCAGCGGCACCTGCCAGTAGCCCTTGGTCAGGTCCAGCGTGCTGACGAACCGGGCAGGACCCAGGCGCTCGATCAGTTCATCCACTCGGGGCATCGGGTATGCGTCAAAGGCGGAGACGTCATTCAATTTTCGGAAATCGTTGCAGAAGCGCAGCGTCCCGTCTGGCTTCGGTACAATCACGATCGGGCTGGACCATGGACTGTACGACTCCTCGATTACTCCTAACTCGATCATCTTGGCCACCTCTTCTTTGATGGCGATTCGTCTGGCTTCTGGGATGCGATATGGCCGTTGGCGCACTACCTTCCCCGGGTCCGTGCGGATGTCGTGCCGGATCAGCGTGGTTCGGCCGGGGAGTTCGGAGAATATGTCCCGGTTCCGCCCCAGCAGGTCCTTGATGTCCTGGGTCTGGGCTGGGACGAGGTCTTCTCCGATGGGCACCGGGGGCAGCGTCTGCGCGGGCACGGCGGTCATCAGCGCTGGCAGCGGTAGTCGGGGGGCTGAGATCCACTTTTTCAGTATGTTCACATGGTAGATCTGATGGCCTTTCCGTCTGCCGGGCTGGCTCACCCGATAGTCCACGGGGCCCACCTTCTCCACGACCTCGTATGGTCCTTGCCATTTTGCGAGGAACTTGCATTCCGAGCTGGAGACCAACACCAGGACCTTCTCTCCCACCTGGAACTCGCGGAGCGTGGCGCCTCGGTTGTAGGTCCGGGCCTGGTCTCGCTGGGCTTTCTCCATATGTTCTCGTACCAGGGGCCAGATGGTCTTCGCCCGGGCCTGGAGACGCTCCACGTGTTCCACCACACTGCGGTGGGGAGAAGGCTGGCGCTCCCAGGTCTCTTTGGCGATGTCCAACAAACCACGGGGCCTCCGGCCATACACAAGCTCAAATGGCGAGAACCCCGTGGACGATTGCGGTACTTCCCTGATGGCAAAGAGCACATACGGAATCAACTGGTCCCAGTCTTTCCCGTCCACATCAGTTAGTTTCTTCAACATTTTTTTTAAAGTCTGGTTAAACCTCTCGACTAAACCATCCGTCTGTGGGTGGTAGACGGAGGTGCGAATGCGCTTCACTTTCAGCCATTTATACAATTGTGACATCACTCGGGACATGAAACAGGTGCCTTGATCCGTTAGTACTTCTTCAGCTATGCCCACCCGGCTAAACAGCATCAATAGTTCGTGGGCCACCGCTTTCGCCGAGGCCGCCCGCAGGGGAATGGCCTCGGGATATCGAGTGGCATAGTCTAGTATCACTAAGATATAGCGGTGACCGCGACTGGATTTTGGCAACGGACCCACAATGTCCATGGCAAGGCGTGAAAACGGCACTTCAATTATCGGCATTGGTACAAGAGGGTTATGAAACGTGGGCCGCGGAGCGGTCTTTTGACATTCAGAGCAGCCTTTGCAAAAGTCCTCTACTGCCCGTTTAACCCCGGGCCAGTAGAAGCGGGCCAATATGCGCTCGTATGTCTTTTGGCTTCCCAAGTGCGCTCCTAGTTGGTGCGTATGTCCTAAATATAACACCCGTGACACATATTCTTTTGGCACAAGTAGCTGCTCGACTAGGTCCCCCCCCTTGTCCAACACACCCCGATATAACAAGTCTTTTTTTACAAGGAAGTATGGGTGACTCAATGCACTCACCCCCTCACATTTCTTCCCGTCGATGGCGGCCACGTTCCGGCGCGCCATGTCCAGGTTCGGGTCGGTCCACTGCGCCGTGGCGAACCCCCCAGCCCGGGGTGGTTCGAGAGCTTCGGCGCCGGGGAATTCGGCGAAGGGGTCCGCAACATCAGCGGGGCCCGCGGCCCCCTGGCTTGACGTGGCCTGCATGTCCTCCGCCTCCCGTCTCTGGTCTTTTCCTCTCCTCTCCTTTTCTTTGTCTCTCTCGTCTCTCTCGTCTCTCTCATCTCTCTCATCTCCTGCCGGGGAGCTGTCACTCAGGCCGGCTGGTGTGGTGGCGCGGAACGCAGGGCAGGCGTGGAGCGCGCCTGGAGGCGCCGGGCGCGGGACGCGTCGGCGACGGTGGCGGGCGGTGCCGCGCAGTAGGCCGGGGTCCCAGTACCGGGCGAACAGGACACAATCAGCGCCGATCAGCAACGGCACGGGCAGGTTGGGCACGACCCCGGCTGGTACCACGGCGTCTCCCCGGGGCGTCTGGACGCGGAGCTGGGTCACCGGATAGTGGCGCACATCGCCATGGACACAGGTTACAGGCACGGTGACGGCGCTGAGCTTCCCGGCCAGGTCCGCTCGTACGAGAGTCACCGCGCTGCCGGAATCCAGCAGGGCGTGCGTGTCGGTCCGTCCAATCTTCACGGGCAGGCGTGTCTGGCGGTGCGGGCTGGTGCCGGTGTGCAGGCAGGGCCGCGCGCTGTCGGAGCTGGCTGCGGTCCCCATGGATACGTCGCGCTCTCTCTCGGGGCACGACCAGGAAATATGGTCCGCCTGCCCGCAGACATAACAGCGGCGTTGATGTGGGCCTCGGGTGGGCCCTTCGGCAACGGCGGCCTCAGTCCGGGCGGCGGATGGGTTCGGTGGCGTCGACCTTCGACGATCGCGGCTGGGCTTCTCCTCCCCAGGGCTCTTGGCTGCTTCGGTGCGCGTGGTCCTCATCATGTCCATGCTCACTTGGTGGTTTTCTAAGAGGGCCACGAGTGCCTCCAGTGAGCTTGGACTCACTTGTGAGGCGTATCTCCGGGCGTCAGGCGGCAACGAACGTATACATCTGTCGATCACTAAGCGGTCGATGATAGGTGGATCTCCCCCGGTGGTAAGCCAGCTATGAGCGCTGCGCAGAAGAGCCGCTACCTGCGGGCGAGGTGGAAAGGCCGAGTTGTAGGCCCAGCTGTGGTAGCGCTGCGCTCGAGCTGGGAGGCTGTATCCCTGGGTGGCGAGGATGGCGTCCTTCAACTTCCTGTAATCTCTGGCGTCGGCGAGGGTTAAATCCCGGCACACCCGCTGGGCCTCGCCGGTGAGGAACGGGGCCAAGAGCGAGGCCCAGTCTCCGACTGGCCACCTCTCTCTGGCTGCGGTGCGCTCAAACACTTCCAGGTACGCTTCAATATCATCTTCTGGTGTCAATTTGGTGAGTACTTCTCTAGGTGCGCGTGTGCTAGCCACATCACGGCTAATCCTATCAATTAACTTTTGTACCGCTGTCTGCAAATCGGTTTGGCTCCTCAACAGGGCCGTCAGGGCGTTGGCATGCTCCATGGTTTTTTGGGTTTGGCGTGGATCAGGCTACCCGTATTCTCCACCATATGTGGGGAACTGATCAAAGCCAAACACAAAATGCAGGGTACAAGCCCACTTAAGGGTATTTATTTGACACCTTTCGTATATGGGACCCGCAGGTCCTTGGTAATACTTTTCAAATAACTTCAAATAATAAAGATCAAACTCAAAGTTCGCCCCGCGTCGGGGTATTTTCATGCATCACAATGTCTCTGTTTGGAATCCATGCGCCTCAGCGTCATCGTCATTTATCCATGCATTGTGTCGGGTAATGTGATTAACTCCCACAGGTTGCCTAGGAGTAAACAAAGAGTATCCTTTTAATACTACGATTCACAAGCATTCATCAATGTGCGGGAATAGTGGAGAATATTGCCTTACCGCCTGTAGCACCCGTCCAGTCACCAGGAGAGCCAATGCCAGACTGAGACAGAGTAGCCATACTTGTAGCCAGGTGCCACACCTAACCTGTCGCCGCAGCTGCGCTGAGTTGGGGCTGATTCATGATGGTGAGTGGCAGGTAACGCCCTTCTATGACGCTGCCCAGGCTGGTGCGCTGCCTGCGCGGTCTCCCTCTGTCTCTGTCCCATGGCCTCTCCCTGGTGTGGTGCTTACCTGACAGGCGGTATTGTGGCGATACTCCACAACGTACATTGTATGGTTACGCATACATATACTCCATGCATTTATTTCCCCTATAAATACACGCTTAGGTTTCCCCGTTAACCATGTGCACGGTTCTCCCTAAATATATATGTACATATATAGACAGAGGCGGTCTGCCCACATACACACATATATCTGCAAAAATAAAAAATATTTTTGTCAGGGTTTATGCCTTTCATGCAAACAGTATGCAATCGTCCTGTGGTCCCTAGATCTAATCTCGTTGAGGGATCAGTTCAACTCGATCGTCACCTTGTTCCAGATCACGGAGCGGATACAGTGGTGCAGGACGGGGGAGCTAGCCACAATTAAACTCTTAGGGCTATACTCACCAAGCTTTTATTTCAACAACCTAGGTATCTGACACACCTATGGGCAATAACACATTTATTTTCACTATTTCTACTCAAGCGCAAAACCTCGTTTTGAGTATGATTTTCGGTCCAATTTGGTCCAGTTTTAAACACTACCAACTATGTTTTCCTCCCGTTTTAAACAGGCAATTTCCTCTCCAATAAGAGGAGCGGCTGGATTTTTAGGGGACTTCTACTAGCCTTAGTTGTTTGTAGGTACTGTTCCTGACAATTGAACTGAGCAAAAGTTGCAGCATTTCTCAATTTAAGCCACTGTCATCTCCGCGGATGAATCACATAACAGTGTGCCACTCCTTTTGGCAAATTTCAATGTGTTACCTCAGCTTGAATTTCGCTGGTTACTCTTGACACTTCTTTCAGTACTTATTCCCATCTCAACGGGGGTTCGAAGTTTAACAGGATAAGCAGCCTATCTGATAAAACACTATAGAACAATAAAATGTTTAGTGGTTAGACTCGGCAGTACTCTTTCCTGCCACCACGCTGGGCGCCATATTAACCATTCCAGACCACGACTGGAGCGGTGTACAACACAGATAGGAGGTCCCCTTCACTCAGGGACCTTTTAAAACAAGCAACACACAGAAGTGTAGAAAACTGTATATTTACTTGCGGCGACGCGAGAACTACCTTTTCTGCGCCATGGTGAACTCAGAACAAACTCGACCGTGTTAGCAGGCCCTTGGCCTCCGGGGAAATGGCGGCTAAATTTTGATCTAAGTCTGGTCACCATCCGTAAGCTCTTTAATAACTCGATCCACTATCACAATACCCAGTCCCCGACTTAAGACAAAACTGTGGATATGAGGATAACTGTGTTATAAGAAAGACAGGGGGCAGAGGGGCCCCCTACACTTACTGGCCAGCTTCAACAGAAAATCAACTTGACCTTCACTCAGTCAAAAGGCACTATTGAAACAACCTATCCTACTCCTCTGACTAGAGAAATGCACTGAAACTCATGCGTTACACCAACCCACCATCCCCATGGCCTGCTACCCAGACCTTCACTCACTCTTAAGTACAGTCACACACAGGGATAATGAGTCAACACATGCAAACCATCTCACTCTTTAAGCCACCTTGCCAACTCTCAGCACATTGTCATAGCACACAGTCACCGCAATACACCTAAATGCTTACAATTCATCGCATACAAAACATTGCACTCCTAAAACATTTGCTCAATACATCACTCCGCCCAGCTTTGCATCAAACGTTGGCATCAACTTTAGCATCAGTTACAAATCTATACCTGTATGGGGTGTGTATAGAATGTGTATGTATGTTGCCGTAGTGTGGAGTTCTCATACTCACCGAGGGCTTGGTGGTGTCCTTCAGAAGAAACCCCTAGTCTGATTATCTTTATAACACTAACTCAGAAAATGAGGCTTTTTGAAATATTAAAAGCTTCCCTTTATTTGCTCAGTTCATAGTGGGATTACAGATGTGTATTTAACAATACAAAATACAAAATACAAAATACCAATAGAAATGAAATCTAGTAATGTTTCATGTCTGTCTGGTTTCCAAATGCCTTAATTTAGGCTTGTCCTAAACTAATTTATAATTTAGATTAAAAAGAGGAGGTTCCATTTAGATCTCATTCAGCCTGAAATACAGGCTAGTCTAAATTTGGTAATTCCAAGAATGTCGTTAAAGTAGCACTAAATAGGTTTAATCTCAAAATAGAGAAATTTACCCTTTTTAATTTAATTAATTTGTTACCTTCCTCCACGTGGAGCCAAGACTGCTTAACATCTGAGCAAGGTGCAAGAGAAGAAGCCCCAAAAACCTAAGAGCCCAAGGGGCCCAAAGGGCCCCCAACAGCCGTCCAAAACCTCCCAAGTCTCCCTCAGCCTCTGTCTCCCCAGCCTCTCTAAAAAACCCGCTTGATGCTCTCGTGAGCGCCCCTTTATACGATAGTACGGTCTAAAGGAAGTTCTCCAGACATCAGTGTGTGTATGTGAGTGCACGTAAGTGTGCACGTGGGTGACTTTTCGAAAGTTAAGAAAGTCAGTGTGTGTGTATTTGCGTGCACATAGGCGTGCATGCTTTATTCTTAGAAGTCAGACGCTATAGGTGATTCTCAGAAGTCAGTGTGTCTGCATGTGGGTGTATGTGTGACTTGTCCAACAGCTACCCACACACACAAAAAAACGCTTACTTTGCACCTTGCACGACATTATCAGCATTGCCATATATGGGCATACTGAGGGGTTAAATGTCCTCCGAAATGTTTCTTATACCTGAGCATAATTCAGTAAATGCAATTACACTGCATTTTATCAGCAATTTTATATGATTAAATTAAATCATTAATCAGAAAATCAAATGATTCACACTTGCATGTGTGCATGTAACATTTGGTTAAAACTATCAGATCTTGGGTACTCGTTGACCCCACTGATCAGCCATAGATGCAGGCTGTATGTCACGTACGCCGCGAGTGCAGCTCACATACAGGAAATGCACATAAAGGAAATGGAGGCCTCTGCCTGCTGCAAGCCTTCGAGTGCACCTCAGCGGTCATTTCAACCAGTCAATATCATATTCTTTCTTTAGGCAAATCAAGTGATAACATAATTTAAAGCCTATATCCTAAAGTGAGCTGTTCAACATAAATTACGTTCTAATACATCTCCAGATGTTCAACACAGTCTTTGTTGACCTCGTTACATCTGGTTGACAACTTGACCGTGCCAGAGAAGGACAAGAAGGACAAACTCTGGAAACTCCGACCATGGCTGGATTTGTTCAGAGAGAAGTGCCTACAGGTGGTTCCAGAAGAGCATAGAGCATGAGATGATGATTCCATTCAAGGGAAGATTCAGTTCCATCAAGCAGTACATGAGGCAAGCCACACCCCTGGGGCTTCAAAGTGTGGGTCAGAACGGGAATCGGTGGCGTCATCTGTGACTTTGACGTTTACCAAGGGAGCATCGATGGCGTACGAGCAAAATCTGAACATGGCTTGTCAGGGGATGTCGTCATGAAGCTTGCTTCGACACTGCCCAGTGGGCAGAACTACAAGATATGACAATGGTTTAGGTTATTATAGGTTTCTTTACTACATATATTGTACTGATTTTTATTTTGTTGTTCTTTTAATAAAATTGATTTAAAAAATATGGCTTTGGTGTTATTATTCATAATGTATACTGTTCTGAGGCCAAATATTATTCATAATTTATCTGAGGCCAAATAATAAACCATATAAATGAATCATTAAGTTGTTTTAGTGAAGTAATTACACATTTGCCATGTTATCCATAAAAATGGCCTATGGGAAATTTTGCTACCTGATGGACCCAACGTTGCTAAATGTTTTGCATAAAAGCTTATCAAAACATTTTTTTTTAAAGCATTATATTTTCCTCTTCAAAATACTCGTACAAGACCATCTGAAAGGTTTACATTTTTTTTTTGCAAGTACAAATATATCCGGGTCTTAGAGGGTTAAGTGAAAGTATCAACACTGCAATGTAAAAATACTCTGTCCAGAATTGAAAATGTACTTGAGTAAAAGTACAAAAGTATTGGTAGCAAAATGTGCCTTTTCTAAATGTACGAGCAGTGGGCACTATGCTAAATGTCCCATTTCACAAGTTTTCAAATATGTAAAATGTCTAAAAAATCTTTTCGTGTTAGGCAAACGTTTATGGGCCCTTGTGGATGTAGCTTTTTTCACAACATTTCGCAACTTCCCGCAATTTCACCGCAAAAAAATCCGCATATTTCGTCGCAGAATCAAGGATTTTAGCCCGCATAATCAAGAGTTTTAGCCCGCATAATCACCGCGTTTTTCTGGAGGGTCTAATTAGTAGGACATAGTAACAGACAGGCAGTCATTATTGAATGAACAGACAGACATGTAAATAGTCATTAGTAAGACAGCAGACATGCCGTCATCATAATCTGTAGTTAATAATCTAATCCACTAACATGGTTTAATCTCACGTCTCATCATCTCCTCTTACTGGAAAACTCTTAATCCAACACTCTGCAATACATAGTGCTTTATTCACCACCTAGAATCATCCTATTTCAACTGGGGACCCCCCAAAATAATCACATTTGAACTGGGGACCCCCCAAAATAATCATATTTCAACTGGGGACCCCCCAAAAGAATCATATTTGAACTGGGGACCCCCCAAAATAATCATATTTGAATTGGGGACCCCCCAAAATAATCATATTTGAAGTTACTGGAAACAACCCGACATAATCATATTTGAACTGGGGACCCCTAAAATAATCATATTTGAACTGTTGAAAATTATTTTGGATGCAAATAAAATACTGGACTATTCCATGAATAGCCTAAAATACACGACGATCTCCACCATTCATTGGACGTTGTAAGGTTGCAACATATAAAAAGTGGAGAATTATTTAATTGATACGAGTCGATGCTAATAAGTTCTGCATTAAGAGGCTAAGTGTATGGAGTTACGTTTGTGTCTTTATTAACCAAGCAAAGGAAAAACATTTGAGAGAGAAAAAATATAAACAGAGCAAAGAATAGTTTTGAATGAAAACAAATTAAAATTAAAAGTACATTTTTCTTCCGTTTATATAATTTCCTTTGCTTACAAATTATCATTTTTTTGCTTTTGCCGTTTTAATTTGTTTTCATTCAAAACTATTCTTTGCTCCGTTTGTATTTTTTCTCTCTCAAATGTTTTTCTTTGGTTAATAAAGACACAAACGTAACTCCATATAAGTGCAGCTGTATTGGATAAGGGAAGTCAGCATTATAATTATTAACCCATTAATACCTGGAACGCATCTGTGTCACTTTAGAATTCTTTAGCTATTCAAAAATAGCAGATATACAATAGCTTGTATATCTGCTATTTTTGAAAAATATTGAGATCTTTTTTTTTTTTTTTTAACTCTTAGGATTTAGATTTTTTTTAAAGAATCACCTCAGGTGTTAAAGGGTTAAAGCAAAAAAGGGTTTATAAAACAAAAAATAAAAAAAAAGTTTAATGTAAAATAAAGTTTTGTACACGCACCTGCACATGCACACACGTACGTACGTGCGTGCGTGCACGCACACACACACACACACACACACACACACACACACACACACACACACACACACACACACACACACACACACACACACACACACACACACACACACACACACACACACACACACACACACACACACACACACACACACACACACACACACACACACACACACACACACACACACACACACACACACACACAGTATGTACATGACCCGTAAACAACTATTTGAAAAGAGGAAATATTTTGGAAACAACTTTATTCAGAAAAACAAAAAACACAAAAAAACAATAGAACTTAACTTGCCTTAACTCAATCAATGCCAATGACGTCTCCTAAAAAAAACTTTTTTTTTTTCAAAATATTTTTGTGTTATTTTTCTTTTTTTATTTGTTACATTAGCACGGTGCTACATTAGCACAGTGCTAAATTAGCACAGTGCTACATTAGCACAGTGCGACATTAGCACAGTGCTACATTAGCACAGTGCTAAATTAGCACAGTGCTACATTAGCACAGTGCTAAATTAGCACAGTGCTACATTAGCACAGTGCGACATTAGCACAGTGCTACATTAGCGGGACCTCCAGAGCAAGGCAGGTTGATGTCAAACCATTAACCTGCGTTTCACATTCTGTGGATCGCACTCACATAAACAATTCAACCCGGGGTTAGACACGCATCTGTGTCGTTTTTTAAGATCTCTATTGGCTATTCAAAGATCGGCTATTTTTGGCTTAAGTTCTCCTCCAGAAAAGGGATGCTAGGTTTCGAGTGGTTATGGTAAAAAGAAAAATCATATCACATAAAGATTTGGCGGACCCCCTGTAGTAACTCTGAGGACCCTGAGGAAAAAAAGCGTTCTGGTCAAGAGGCTCAAAAGGGCAGGTGCTCTAGCACCACCTTAGAGTCTATCTGTGCACGTCCCTGCTGCTGGTTACCTCTGTGTCTCATTTAGAAACACTTTTATTTGTGTGTTCTTGTTGAGGGCATCGTTTATGTATAACCTTGACGTCGGTGCTTGTTTGTTGGGTTGAAAATGGACGAAGTGCTCCTTTAAGTTCAAGGTGTTTTACCTGCCAGTGAAGATGTGATGATAAACTGTCTGAAAACGTGGACCGGACTGGAACCAGATTAGACTGGTTTTCAGGGCTCAGTATGGACCAGTTTAGACTGGTTTTCTGGGTGTATAGAACCGGTTTAGACTGGTTTTCTGGGTGTATAGAACCGGTTTAGACTGGTTTTCTGGGTGTATAGAACCGTTTTAGACTGGTTTTCTGGGTGTATAGAACCGTTTTAGACTGGTTTTCTGGGTGTATAGAACCGTTTTAGACTGGTTTTCTGGGTGTATAGAACCGTTTTAGACTGGTTTTCTGGGTGTATAGAACCGGTTTAGACTGGTTTTCTGGGTGTATAGAACCGGGTCAGACTGGTTTGTCAGAGTTCTGGCGTCGGTGCATTTCCATCACCAGTCTCCGGATCTCCTCTCTCTTCTTGCGGACCTGCTGCTGTGGAAACCAGTTCTCCAGGCACACCGGGAGGTCAAAGTGCACCACAGGGTTCTGAGGAGCCAATCAGAATGGAGGGTTTCATGTGAAAATATACATATATTATCACCTCTCAAAGTAAATCATTTATCAATGAAACGAAGAAAAGGCAGGGATACAGGCAGGCAGACAGACAGACAGACAGACAGACAGCTGTCTCACCTTCAGGAATGTCTCCACATATTGCAGCAGGTAGAGGCCGCAGTCGCTGCCGTTGTCCTGCAGGGGGAGCCTGCAGTTTGAGCTCTTCATGCTCTCTGAGGTGAAGAGACGATCGCTCTGCCTGCGCTCTCTCCATTCTACACACAGGTAACTACGCACGCACGCACACGCACACACACACACACACGCACACACACACACACACACACACGTTATATACGCTGATATACTGTGTGTGTACAGAGCATAACCCACACTGCACATACTTTGGGTGCTCATATCCCCGGACGGGTATGTTCTAATAATATTAATAATAATAATAACATTAATAATATTAATAATAATAGTAATAATAATAATAATAATAATAATAATAATAATAAGTGTAATAATAGTAATAATACTTACTCTCGTAGCAGTTTGCAGACGTTTTCATGGCACGACAGTTTGAGTGAATCCATGACCAGAATGCAAGGTCTACACAACAACACACACACATACACAGCATGTAATACACAACAACACACACAGCATGTAATACACACTAAACAACACACACACACACACACACACACACACACACACACACACACACACACACACACACACACACACACACACACACACACACACACACACACACACACACACACACACACACACACACACACACACACGGGCCGGTGCATTCACCGGTGTTAAAGACAGGGTACACATGGAACCACATGGACCCTAAGCGTCCATGTGGTTCCATGTGTACACTCTCAGAGTCACAGACCCGTAAGGGTCCATTTGGTTCCATGTGTACACTCTCAGAGTCACAGACCCGTAAGGGTCCATTTGGAACCCCCTCAAGGAAGTTTGAGGGTCCCTGGACCACACTTTGAGAAACACCGTCCTATAGATATATTCTAATAGACCCTTTGCTAAGCCCCGCCCCAAAAGCGCCTACTCACTTTCAAAACCTACCCCCCCCCCTCCTCCTACAAAAACTGTCTATACATATTTATTGCTTTTCATAGCAGTAACCTGTAAGCTGATTGCATGACGTTCTGCATAGTAGTGTGTATATCTGTCTGTTTTATTAACCCTTGAAGCCCTGAAGAAGCATCTGTGTCACTTTTTGATTTGAGCTAAAAAGCATTTTTTTACTCTTTGGCTATTCAAAAAATAGCAGATCTACAAGCTCATAGCGCGGCACCGAGTGCCGCGCTATGAGTTTGTAGATCTGCTATTTTTGAAAAATCGTGAAAATGTGTGCAAATCTTTTAATATATATATATTGTTTTAAAGCGAAACATTTTAACTCGAATCTTTGCTTCCGGGGGTCTCTGGAACATATATTTTTAGATGGGGGTCCGTGGCTAAATATATGTCATTTTGGGGGTCCTTGACATGGAAAAAAGAACCACTGATATTATGGCGACATAAGTTTTTTCAAAAAACTGTTAAATCCCCCAGAAGCAAAGATTTGAGTTACAAATGTTCACTTTTGAAACTCAAATCTCAAGATTTGCAAAAAAATAACAATATTTCTAAAATAGCAGATCTACAAGCTCGTAGCGCGGCACTCGGTGCCGCGCTACGAGCTTGTAGATCTGCTATTTTTTGAATAGCCAAAGAGTAAAAAAATGCTTTTTAGCTCAAATCAAAAAGTGACCCAGATGCTTCTTCAGGGCTTCAAGGGTTAAATGTCATCATGATGTGAGTGCGTGGGATCTCATTTTAAACTAGAAAAAGTGCTCCTCGGAGCACAGGTCTCCGCCAGGTCAGGTACGTTATTGTGGCCTCCTGGTGGCGCTATAATAGGCCAATGTGAAAAGGGTGCCATTTATTCTTAGGTCGTTCACTACAATCGGACACTGCATTCATGATTTGAGGCATTTTGTTCCAAAAATGTGTTTTGCTACATTAGACCTGCTGGTGGCGCTATAACAAGCCAATGTGAAAAAGGGTGGCATTTGTTCCTGGGCCAAGTGGGAATGTCTGTGGAAAATTTTATGGAAATCGCATGCTGCGTTCAAGATTTGAGGCATTTTGTTCAAAACAGACCAATCCTGCAAACTTTGGAAGCCACTGTAAGCCAAATAGGATGGAATATGAAATATCGGACAGATCCATCAGAATCACATGACTATGGAGATGCAGTGTACCAATTTGCGTGTTTTTGGGCAGAATCTGAAGGAATAATTTCCAAAAATGTATTTTACATAAGTCGGCCTCCTGGTGGCGCTGTAAAAAGCAGATGTGAAAAATGCAGTCCAGATGTTTTTCCTTGGCCTCTAAGGAGTGTGCGTGCAAAGTTTCACACAGATCGGTGCAGTTATAGTTGAAAATGCAAATCGGCCAGTTATAGCGCCACCATGAGGCTGATTTGAAAATGTTCAAGTGGCATTTCTTCCTCGGCCTAATGGGAATGTGCGAGTGCAATTTTATGGAAATGGCAAGCTGCGTTCATGATTTGAGGCATTTTGTTCAAACCGGACCAATCCTGCAAATTTTGGAAGCAAACCTTAGCCAATGAGGATGGAATATGGGAAATCGGACAGATCCGGGTTGATCACATGACTATAGAGATACTGTGTACCGATTTGCATGACGTTTAGTTAAAAGCTGTAGAAGTAATGGGAAAAAATGGGTTTCGCACAAATCGGCCTCCTGGTGGCGCTATAACAGGCCCATGTGAAAAATTTGGGGCAGAGGTTCTGAATTGGCATCCAGGGAGTGTGTGTGCACAGTTTCGGAGCGACCGGGCCAACGGTGCCGGAGATTAGCTGGTAACACACAGACAGGACGGACACACACACACACACACACACACACACACACACACACACACACACACGGACGGACGGACGGACGGACGGACGGACGGACGGACGGACGGAGGGTAAAACATACTCTCTCGCCAGGCCGAAAGACAATAAGCCAAGTGCTTTTACGAGCGATCCAGTTTAGAGGACCTTGTATTGTGATTTGTACTTCCATGTACTGTTTCCATGTCTTGCTAAATAAAGTATTCACTCGATCAATCAGCGATTGTCCGATGCTAGCTTAGCAACCGTCGGCATAGGTCTGGCAAGCCTCCGTCACCTGTCATTAGCTGTCAATATTATTTCGCCCGCACAATCATTTGCAACACAATAGCAAGAACAGGAATACCACGATTAACGCAACGGTGACTATGAACCAGCAACAGATTCCATGGAACCCAGAAAACGGTCGGAGGGTTCTTTTCCCCCAAGCTGAAATCTGCACTTTAACTGCCAGGCTGCATGGCTGTGTTGTTGAACACATACACAGCTTAACTCATTCCCTGCCTAGAACGACTAAAACGACTTCTGTCCCTAAGCCATGCCTGCCTAGAACGACTGAAACGACTTTTTAAAAGATACAAAAATATTTTTTAATTTTTTTTTATTTTTTTTATTTCACCCAAAGACCAAGGAGATATGATTTTTCGAAGATCTAGACTCCCATCCACTTCCTTGTTAACTTAAAACTTAAAAATGCTGTATCTCGGCTCCTGAGTACTTTTTTTTTTCAATGAAAAATCTTGGCAGTGGGCAAACGCGCCAGAAATAATTCTGGCAGTGAATGAGTTAACGTCGGGCAAGTTACACGAAGGTGATGTCAATGATACTAATCACCGTAATCGTAACAATATTCAGAATCACAGCGCTGCCTGTTTTCGGATTCCGCACGTTAAAGTATATCAATTCATTTGGTCGTCTATTCATTAACCGCTACTGTTAGTCTTACCCTGCGGTACATGAAAACTCCTGTTACAGTCATGGATCAACTTCAACCTGGTGTTTGCACTTTCTCCATTTACGGTCCGTACATCTATATAAACGGTCCGTACATCTACAGTATATAAACGGTCCGTACATCTATATAAACGGTCACATTTCAAATACATAGTGCTGACCCCATGGCCACTAGATTTTGAAGCTCTTGCTCCTGAAATGATCGATTATTTATAAGGGGAAAAGCCGATAATATCGACCGATAAGGAAGTTATACGGATCGAAGCGATAGTTCTCACCTCTTTAAAGCTGTCTCTCTCTTCCACCCCAACCTGGTACACTCCTAGAAGAAATGATACTCATTACAAAAAAAAGCGGCCTCCTGGTGGCGCTATAACAGGCCAATGTAAAACATTTGAAGCAGAGGTTCTGCTCTGGCATCCAGGGAGTGTGTGTGCACAGTTTCGCTGCGATCAGGCCAACGGTGCCAGAGATTAGCCGTCCACAGACAGAATGACACACGGACGGGGTGCAAAACATACTCTCTCGCCATGCCTTTCACCTGGCGGAGACAATAATAACTAGAAAAAGTGCTCCTCGGAGCACAGGTCTCCGCCAGGTCAGGTACGTTATTCTGGCCTCCTGGTGGCACTATAATAGGCCAATGTGAAAATGGTGCCATTTATTCTTAGGGTCTTTCACGGCAATCAGACTAAATTACACCTGCTGGTGGCGCTATAACAGGCCAATGTTAAAAGGGTGGCATTTCTTCCTCGGCCTAGTGGGAATGTGCGTGTGCAATTTCACGGAAATCGCAAGCTGCGTGCATAGCTTGAGGCTTTTTGTTCAAAACGGACCAATCCTGCAAACTTTGGAAGCCAACCATAGGCGATGAGGATGCAATATGGGAAATCGGACAGATCCGTGTTGATCACATGACTATAGAGATACTGTGTACCGATCTGCATGACGTTTGGATAAAATCTGTAGGAGTAATGTAAAAAAAATGTTTTGCACAAATCGGCCTCCTGGTGGCGCTATAACAGGCCCATGTGAAAAAATTGTGGCAGATGTTCTGAATTACCATCCAGGGAGTGGGTGTGCACAGTTTGGGAGCGACCGGGCCAACGGTGTCGGAGATTAGCTGGTAACACGGACGGACGGACGGACGGACACACAGGCGGACGGACGGAGGGTAAAACATACTCTCTCGCCATGCCTTTCGGCCTGGCGGAGACAATAATAATAATAATAATTCTTACTGGGGGCGTGGTGATAGACTGTTGTCCTCTGGCTCTCAGACCTGCAACACAAAACAAAAACATAAAAACTCATTTAAACTTCCTAATCTTTCACTTTAATTTATAGTCATTTTGTTATTATTTTTGCTGTGTTCTGAGTATCTGTTTCCAACAAGATGGATGTTTGTTTTTTTTAGTCCTTTGTATTGAACTCAAATGTGAAAACTTTTTACAATGTGTTTCCCTTTGCTGAATGTTTCGTCTTCAACAGGGGACTGGGACGGGATATTGATTTGAAGTCATACGTCTAATACTACCTCAAATCAATAATGATATTTAAAAAAAGACATTTCCGTTTCAATATTTTTATTAGACAAAAAAAAAAGTAGACAATCCACCACGAGTATGACAGGACAGAGGGCACAACACGGCCCAACATAATACAATACAATAAAGACAAAAACACACGAGAGAAAAACAAATCCTAAAAGACTTCACACCGAATACATTATATAACTAGAAAAAGTGCTCCTCGGAGCACAGGTCTCCGCCAGTACTGTTCCTGATTAATCCTGTCTTACCTCACTTCAAAAGATATAAAATGATCTTTTGAAGTGACACACCTATTTATAATAGGTCTCTATTTCGTCATGCGTCTCGCTAGCCAATCAAAGCACACCCTTTCAACATATTGTCACGTGTCACGTGATGCTTGACCATTGTTAGCTCGGTGGACACACGGAAGGACGAGAACGAAAACATAGTCTCCTGGCGGAGACAATAATCATCGCATTATTGCTGCCAACACCTCAACTCTACACCTCAACTCTACACCTCAACTCTACACCGCAACTCTACACCGCAACTCTACACCGCAACTCTACACCTCGACTCTACACCTCGACTCTACACCTCGACTCTACACCTCGACTCTACACCTCGACTCTAAACCTCGACTCTAAACCTCAACTCTACACCTCAACTCTACACCTCAACTCTACACCTCGACTCTACACCGCAACTGTACCATGTGTATCCATCCCTTGCCTCCCACTTAATATGGCAACTAGCTGACATCCTCCGCCACTCCAATAGGGCGTCGCAGTTCCCCCCCACTTCCTGGTGCCACTGCAAAATACTCAATGCATTTTTCCCATTGACTTTTCCCAAAATATTTATATCAATTAATTTAAGCCTAGAATCAAGCCATCCAGGATCCTGGTGAATCATGACCATAAAACGTTTGATTCTGTGAAAAAACTTTTTTGAAAACGGCAAAACAAAGGGTATTTATTAAATGTAGTATATCATATCATTAAATATAAAATAAAATAAAAATCACAGAAAAAAAGGTTTTATGGTCATGATTCAGTGGCACTTTAACACCTAGGACATAGAGGAGAGCCTAGAGGGATCATATTTAGAAAGGTCGAATTTGGATCCTTTTTGATCCAGTTGACTATATATCTTACTTGGGACACCATGTGACAGTATAAGAGATTTGGTAAGGCTAAACCCTCTTTTAAGGTGGACAGCTGTAGTTTCTGGAGTTTTAAGTCTGGCACGTTTTTTTCTGCCAGATAAATTTAGAAATCAAAGCATGTTATGTGTTGAAAAACTCGATGGGTATGAAATGAGGTGACATCTGCATCTCATAAAGCAACATTAATTTTTATACTTGCTATGCGTCCAAGTAATGAAACTGGAAGGGGTGTCCACCTTTCCACATCTCTTTTAATGCTTTCAAAAACTGGAGTCACTGGCCCTCATTTATCAACGCGGTGCAGCCCAAATAATGAGCGTACGGCGAGATCACCGCACCTTTCGGCATTTATCAATATATCCTGACGTGGGCTTTATCCTACTTTATGCTGAGATCTCACGTCTGGTCGAGACCAGTTGTTGACGTTGGCTGCTCCCGTTTATTCCATTCTAGACCTGCGGAGCAGCATTGTCTGACGGTCTGACAGGCATCTAGACACATAATCCACTCCTAAATGTGTATATCTACACTAATAAATAATCGCTGTGAAGATATATCATTTTATAAAGTAATTTAAACAAACTGCTTTAACAGTCATTCGGTTAAACTTGCACATCTGCATGGCTGCATTGGCTATTTGAAAATAGCAGATCTACAAGCTCACAACAGGTCGCATTGCGATGCGTTGTGAGCTTGTAGATCTGCTATTTTCATCGCTGCGAGAGAATTTTCGGGAGCCCCGACCATCTTTTCACTGACAGTGAGGTCTACAAACTTACAGTAGCTTGTCCTATGGTATGGAGTTATGTCATAGAGAGTTATGTAGGCTACACAACCTGGCTGGGTTAAGGATATAAACCCGACGCTCCAATATTAACACGGAATCACTGCATTCCGCCCGAGTCTCATGTACCGCTACGCTACGGACACGGACATGAAAGACAAAGTCGGGCGGGCGTGCGCGCGTGTGTGTGTGTGTGTGTGTGTGTGTGTGTGAGAGAGAGAGCGAGAGAGCGAGAGAGAGCGAGAGAGAGGCGTGTGCGTGTGCGGCGAGGCCAGCGGGGGGGAACTGTTTCTTATTGGCATTTCATGTCTTTGGTCGTATTCTGGTTCGTCTTCATGTCGTAAAATCGGGGCGTTTTGAGAATATTTAAGGGCGTGTTATTTAAATGACGCTCGGTTTCAGCCGTGACATTTATCAAGGCTGGGACCAAGTGTACGCTCGGATCGGCTGTGTAGGATGCGTTGATAAATGTGACTTCGACGTTGGTGTACGGCCGAATATATGGAAAAATATACGCCGGTTTATACGCTGCGTTGATAAATGAGGGCCACTATGTCTATGAATTGAATACCAAGGCCCTCATTGGAAACAAGTCCGCAAGGACTTTTATGAACGGACCTGTTAAACAAAGTATTTGAAATGTAACTGTGCTGTTTTACATTTTTTGCCTAAAAAAAATATTCAATCAATCAAAAAAATCATTTTAATCATATTTTTGGAAGCAATAAACACACCAAGGTATTTAAAAGCATTAAAGGACGACTTCACCACTTTTCAACATATCTTCATATAATAGGTAGTCACTAATGCTCATGATAAAAATGGTACAATTTTTTTCTAATCAGTCTGTGTCTCAGAGGAGGGCTGTAGTAGACAGTTCAGAAACCCATCTACCAGTGACATCATCGATGGGGAATCCAAGCTAATAGAAACTGCGGGCTTTGTATTCCTGGAAAGTTGCAACGCAATAATAGATCCCATTGTTCTCGCCTTCATAAAAATCTGAATTAAAAAATTGTAATCTTTTGGGGAAAAAAAAAAATCCTGCCTAACGATGATGTCACTGGTAGACGGGTTTCTGGACTGTCCACAGCCCTCCTATGAGACACAGACCAAGTAGAACATTTTTTTTTATCAGTTTATCATGAGCATTAGTGAGGACCTATTATATGAAGATGTTGAAAAGTGGTGAAGTCGTCCTTTAAGCGATGTTTGAAAGAGGAGCTGTCTTGACTTAGGAGGAGAACCGCAGCGTACCTCTTGTGAGCCGTGGTCTCTTCACCTCCTCCTGCTCCTCGTGGGGCGTCGACGACATGCAGGAGCTCGTTTCCTCCAGGTGACCCTTGACCAGCCCTGGAAAACACACCATCACCAGGTACCAGTGGGACCTGAGGAACATTAGAGGAACATTAGAGGAACATTAGGGGAACATTAGAGGAACATTAGGAGAACATTAGAGGACCCCGGAGGGGTCCGCCATGTTCCAGGGGGGTCCCCGGGGGTTCCAACACTCCCAGGATGTCCGCGGCCCACCAGGGGGTCCGCGGACCCCCACGTAATAAAATAAATATATACATTTTTTTCAATTTTTTTAAAAACTTTTGGACAGTTCTATCCCACTATTTTGCCACCCCAAAATAAGCGCGCCCTCACAGCCCTAGAGCCCCGCGCAGCGGCTGGGGTCTCGGGGAGCGAAGCCCCCCCGAGACTCTAGTTACATTACATTACATTACATTACAGTCATTTAGCACAGTGGTTCTCAAACTTTTTCGTGCCAAGGACCCCCAAATAAACACTTATTAGCCCGCGGACCCCCATTTGAAAAGATAAGCCAGGGACCCCCCCATAATAGAAGATTTTTTACGGCTCTCTAACAGTGATTCTCAACCATTTTAATTTCAAGGACCCCCCCTGTTTGACATGCATTAGGGCTACGGACCCCCCATTTAATGGCATGTATGTCTCTGGGACCCCCTAATTCATATTGTAAAATCAATGTTAATTTAACTCTGAGAGTGTACAAATGGAACCAAATGGACGGGTCCATTTGGTTCCATTTGTACACTCTCAGAGTTACAGACCCATAAGGGTCCATTTGGTTCCATTTGTACACTATAAGAGTTACAGACCCATAAGGGTCCATTTGGTTCCATTTGTACACTCTCAGAGTTACAGACCTATAAGGGTCCATTTGGTTCCATTTGTACACTATAAGAGTTACAGACCCATAAGGGTCCATTTGGATCCATTTGTACACTATAAGAGTTACAGACCCATAAGGGTCCATTTGGTTCCATTTGTACACTCTCAGAGTTACAGACCTATAAGGGTCCATTTGGTTCCATTTGTACACTCTCAGAGTTAGAGACCCATAAGGGTCCATTTGGTTCCATTTGTACACTCTCAGAGTTACAGACCCATAAGGGTCCATTTGGTCCCTGTCCATCATCAAGGTAAGAGTGACATATATATCAGCTCCCTACTGTCTTAACCCATTGAGACCTGAATAGGGATGGAGCTCGTTAATTTTTATTGATAATGAGCACCTTATCGAGCCTGCTTATCGAACCGAGCTTTTATCGAGCCCACTATCGATCCTTTTCTATTATTAAGAAAAAAGACGTGAGGCGAAAAATTCTGAACAGAACCGGTATCTTTTTTTATAGGCCAGTTTGTGACAGTGAGTTTGTGGCTGACCACTATCTAAAATTAAATGAAGATGACAAAAGTAAAAAATATTTTTGCCTATCATTAAAACAACCATCGTGACTACTAATTGAAGCCGAGGCCGAATTGGGCCAAATCGCATGGATGAGCCCTGACAGCACATGGTTGGTGCTACAGACTCCAAATTTCGCACACAGATAGCTCAGACCTTTGCCTACGATCTTAGCTAGGCCTCGACCCGACCCGATATGCGGTTTTCCGGAACCAACGCGAAAGGTTCGGAATATCCATATGCGGAGTCCTGACTACTAATTGAAGCCAATGGACGCCGAATCCAAATTGTCCCGAATCGCATGGATGAGCCCTGAAAGCACATGGTTGGTGCTACAGACTCCAAATTTCGCACACAGATAGCTCAGACCTTTGCCTACGATCTTAGCCAGGCCTCGACCCGACCCGATACACAGTTTTTCGGATCCGGCACGAAAGGTTTGGAATCTCCGTATGCGGAGATGACTGACATCGGGCTGTTCCGGAGCAAGCGCTGACTCATTGTGACATCACTTCATAAAAGGCATCACATAAGTCCAGCACTCTTGACAGACCTCTGCATATAGTCTATAAGCAGCTCTCAAAAAAATGAGTACTCCAGAAAAGCTACCAAAGCTAAACCCCGGTGAAGGAGAAATAATTCGTAACAACTTGGTACTTCTAAATTATCAGTGCAAGTTCATGGAAAGCCGGAAGGAATTGCAGGAGCAGGCCTTCAAGACATCGACTCAAGTCCTTCTTTATATACAAAAACTGGAGCAGGAAAAAAGAAAAATGAACCAAAGAATTACAAAACTCGATTGGGATGCGAAATGGAAAGCTAATAAGGCTGTTGCTGGGGATCAGATGGGACAGTCAACATCTGCTGGCCAGACAGGAGGAGCAGACGGAGGAGGAGACAGTGTTCCTGGGGAGCAGATGGAACAGTCAACATCTGGTGGGAAGACAGGAGGAGCAGACAGAGGAGGAGACAGTTTTTTTGATGAGATCGGTGATGAAGAATTAATTAACTGTGCTGCTTTTACTGAAGAAAACAAGGATCAGTCAAGATCTGAGTTGGATGAGGTGCAGACGGGGGAGACATAAGACAAGCTAAATCAACAGCACAAGACCAACAAAAAACAAGTTCTCCAAAAAAACTCAAGCTGAACTCTCCCGCTACAAAAAAGAAAAGAGCAACAAAGCGTGGGACTGGGATGATGACTTGAATGATGCAGATTTATGCAGGCTGCATATTCTGCTTAAAGAAGAAACAAACAAAAAGTGACAGAGATATATGCCATATATGGGCATAAAAGGACACATACAAACAGATACATAGATCCCCATATATGGGCATGAAAGGGAAACAGACAGACAGATCCAGAGATCTCCATAATAAAGTCAAAACGGGTCCAATGACAACAGGTATAATGGGGTTTGCATTAAAGGGGGAACCGGCACTGTGTCTGCAACACAGTCGAAGGCACAGACAGATACAGAGATCTCCATTATGGGCATAAAGGGACACAGACAACCAGATACAGAGATCTCCATATATGGGCATAAAACTATGACAACAGGTATAATGGGGTTTGCATCAAAGGGGGAACCGGCACTGTGTCTGAAACACAATTTCGCACGCAGATAGCTCAGACCTTTGCCTACGTTCTTAGCTAGGCTTCGACCCGACCCGATATGCGGTTTTCCGGAACTAACGCAAAAGGTTTGGAATCTCCGTATGCGGAGATGACTGACATCGGGCTGTTTCGGAGCAAGCGCTGACTCA
>NC_139961.1:3091546-3109046 GCF_963454915.1 Gymnoscopelus microlampas | reverse complement strand
AAAAAAAATAAAAAAAACTAAAACCCCTTAAAACCCTTAAAACCCTAAAAACCCTAAAAAAAAAAAACTAAAAACCCTAAACACCCCTTAAAACCCTAAGGCCTGTCGTACTACTACTTTACCTGGTGCTGGTAGTGGGACATAACGCTGCCCTGCTCCTGAGTCTGGAACTGACCTAGAGAGACAGACAGACAGACAGACAGACAGACAGACAGACAGACAGACAGAATCAGATGATAACATGTGTTAATACAGTGGAACTAGAGTAGAGTGCTGCTGTGCTGTGTAATAACGCTGCTCTGCCCTCTAGTGTCTCAGCTCTGAACTTCATTCTAATGTGGCATGTACACTACACCAGTGGTTCTCAAACTTTTTCATGTCAAGGACCCCCAAATGGACACTTATTAGCCCGCGGACCCCCATTTGAAAAGATAATCCAGGGACCCCGATAACAGAAGATTTTTACGGCTCTCTAGCAGTGATTTCAACCATTTTAATTTCAAGGACCCCCAGTTTGACATGCATTAGGGCTACGGACCCCCATTTAATGGCATTTATACCTCTGGGACCCCAATTCACATTATAAAATCAATGTTAATTTAACTCTGAGAGTGTACAAATGGAACCAAATGGACCCTAACGGGTCCATTTGGTTCCATTTGTACACTCTCAGAGTTAAGTTACAGACCCATAAGGGTCCATTTGGTTCCTAACTACCATTTAGCTGGGGACCCCCTGGAACTCCCTCAAGGACCCCTGGGGGTCCCCGGACCCCACTTTGAGAACCAATGCACTGCACTGTATGTACTGTCAATGATTACCGACACGTCTCATGTCCATGTCTAAACACAGGCTGAGACAGTGTTGTGAATATTATACGATGCTCTTTCCTCTAACTAACTTTTCTTTACCTAACAATATCAGGGGTATTCAACTAGATTAGGCAAGGGGCCACAACTGTAAAATAATTTGGAGTTGGGGGCCACACAGTGTGCGCACACAATTTGATTTTTTTCGGGTCTAATTCGGGTCTAATTCGGGTCTAATTCGGGTCTAATTCGGGTCTAATTCGGGTCTAATTCGGTCTAATTTGGGTCTAATTCGGGTCTAATTCGGTCTAATTCGGGTCTAATTCGGGTCTAATTCGGGTCTAATTCGGTCTAATTCGGGTCTAATTCGGGTCTAATTCGGGTCTAATTCGGTCTAATTCGGTGTAATTCGGTCTAATTCGGGTCTATTTGACCAATATAAATCAACCTTTTTTTCGGGTCTAATTCGGTTCTATTTAAGGTTCTAAGTTAAGTTCCAATGAAAGATGGCCTTTCAAGAACTAATGAAGGGTAAATAATTTGTACTGTTTTAACTTTGATAACATAAAAACAAACATATATTTACATAAATAATAATTATGAAAATGTTTTTTTTTTGGGAATATGGCCAGGGGCCACAAGGAAAGCTCCTCGTGGGCCGCACGTGGCCCGCGGGCCGCCAGTTGAATATCTATGACTCCTCGTATGCAGTTTCACATCACTGACATAATGAACAAGTAATTGGCTTTCTTTATGTTAGGGGCGTGCAACCTGTCCTGGATGGAAGTGCTGAGGTGCAGTGCTTCTTAACCTTATTTCCTGTCCCCTTTGTCACCCTAACGTTTCTTGGTAAAACGCTAGCCTAGAACTGTTTACATGTTTGTTCCCCGTGTTTTGACCTAAAGAGGCGCATCCCGTACGGGACGTCACTTGTCCCGGGTAAAGGGAAGATGCATTGTAAAATATATATTTTTCTGTGCGTGCGCCAGGCACTTCATCTGTTATTTTCTTTTTGCATTTTGGACAAAATAGCCAATTGTACATCGAGGTGCCCAGATGCCCAGATCCCTAGTGCCCACCTATCCTGTATCCGATTTAAACATGCTTGTAGAACATTTCACATTTAAGGCCTCATTTGAACAATTGCTATAAAACCTGTGGATGTCATTATGGCATAAACAATAAGTTGAAGTGTACATTTTGGAGGTTCAAATCATGTATAGCCTACTTATTTCCTACCCTTTTCCAAAGCATTCCTTATTATTTACTTTTTCACATTTTGCAAACAACTGCCAGTGTCAAAATGCAAAACACACATGCATACACAATACGTTATCTGGTGTATGGCTGAAACTTGCATTTTATTTCATTTATTATGGTCTGAATAGAACTTGTTACATACAACTAATGCAGGTGTAAGACCATTGTGTTTGTATTGTGTTATAGGTATAATAATGCATAGTTTTCTATGCATTTTGGGGGTTTTGAAAAAAAAGTCAGACGTGCGCCCAGGATATGTCCCTTATTTCAATCTCTGGGTGTTGGCAACCCTAGGCATTCTGGATCATTTGGAGGAGCTTAAGTGAGCATGCAAGAATCGGGCAGCGCTAATCCTCTCTCTCTTTCTCTCCCTCTCTTTGTCTCTCTGTCTCTCTCTCTCTCTCTCTCTCTCTCTCTCCATGTCTCTATGTCTCTCTCTCTCTCTCTCTCTCTTTGTCTCTATGTCTGTCTCTCTCTCTCCCTCTCTTTGTCTCTCTGTCTCTCTCTCTCCATGTCTCTATGTCTCTCTCTCTCTCTCTCTCTCTCCATGTCTCTATGTCTCTCTCTCAGAGTTAAAGAAGGTCCACATCGAGGTGAAGGAAACGCCCTCGGCTCCGCCCAAGTCCTCCGTCGCCCCCGACAACGCCAGCGAGGAGGAAGACGAGGAGGACGAGGAGGAGGACGACGAGGAAGACGACGATGAGGAAGACGGGGAGGAGGAGAGCGAGGAGGAGGAGCAGCAGAAGAAGGTGGAGGTGGAGAAGAGAGGAGGAGTGCAGCAGGAGAAGAGGAAAGGAGGGAAGGAGAGCGAGGAGGAGAGCAGTGGCAGTGACTCAGATGATGGACGGACCAAAGAGGAGAAGATGTACGACAGAGCCAAACGGCGGATAGAGGTCAGGATGAGCTTGTAGATCTGATAATTATTTTTGAAAAATCATGAGAAAGTGTGCAAATCTTTGAATATATAGATTTTTTTAAAGCGAACATTTAAAGACTAAAATGTTCTATGAAAATGATCCCAAACTAATCAAACATGTGGCTGGCTCCCTAACCCCCCAAAGGGCTTCTATACGTGCTCCAATTCATCCAACACTAAATTCTTCACCCATCAGTCTAGATTATAATACATTATAAGGATGTTAATATGCATCATAGACATAACAAGTGTTGTATTTCATTCAGTATTTAGTTATCTGACACGCCCCCTTCCTATACAAACCCATTGTAACTTCAAACTCCATTTTAATAATTTTAGACTCATTAAAACACACGTCTCTGCTTCTACTGACTGATATTGTCCTTCTAATGAACGTTAGACTCATTAAAACACACGTCTCTGCTTCTAGTGACTGATATTGTCCTTCTAATGAACGTTAGACTCATTAAAACACACGTCTCTGCTTCTAGTGACTGATATTGTCCTTCTAATGAACGTTAGACTCATTAAAACACACGTCTCTGCTTCTGGTGACTGATATTGTCTTCTAATGAACGTTAGACTCATTAAAACACACGTCTCTGCTTCTAGTGACTGATATTGTCCTTCTAATGAATGTTAGACTCATTAAAACACACGTCTCTGCTTCTGGTGACTGATATTGTCTTCTAATGAACGTTAGACTCATTAAAACACACGTCTCTGCTTCTAGTGACTGATATTGTCCTTCTAATGAACGTTAGACTCATTAAAACACACGTCTCTGCTTCTAGTGACTGATATTGTCCTTCTAATGAACGTTAGACTCATTAAAACACACGTCTCTGCTTCTAGTGACTGATATTGTCCTTCTCATGAATGTTAGACTCATTAAAACACACGTCTCTGCTTCTAGTGACTGATATTGTCTTCTAATGAATGTTAGACTCATTAAAACACACTTCTCTGCTTCTAGTGACTGATATTTTCCTAATGAATGTTAGACTCATTAAAACACACGTCTCTGCTTCTGGTGACTGATATTGTCCTTCTAATACGTGAGGGGGACGTGTTTTTTTTCAATTACTCGTTTCATTTATTTTTCATATTTTTTGGGGGGAAATTAAACAATTAAAACTAGAAAAAGTGCTCCTCGGAGCACAGGTCTCCGCCAGGTCAGGTATGTTATTGTGGCCTCCTGGTGGCGCTATAATAGGCCAATGTGAAAAGGGTGGCATTTCTTCTTAGGCCTTTCAATCGGACACTGCATTCATGATTTTAGGCATTTTGTTCCAAAAATGTGTTTTGGTAAATTAGACCTACTGGTGGCGCTATAAACAGGGGTGCACATAACTTTTTAGGTCTGGTACGCAGAAGAGCACCTGGACATGTGACTTGGTGCGCATGGCGCCCGTCCCGTTTTGTCAACGGGGGGGGGGGGGGGGGGGGGGTGCGGGGAGGCGAGAAAAGAAGGACGCTCTGGTTGGTGCCCTGTGCTGCTGCGCTGATTTCATCCGCCAGATTGGGACGTTCACGGCATATTTTGCACCATTACGGTGCGTTCATCATCGGTGATGAGTGCCTCTAACAGCCGCTGCTGGCTGCGTGCACGCAGCGTGGCAATGCGAGGCGATGCGAGGCGACGCGGGTCATATCTCTACCCCTGCGCCTAATGGCTGTACATGGGGCCGACGGGTGCTTTAGAGTGATTGTGCGAGGCGATGCGAGGCGATGCGAGGCGACGCGGGTCATATCTCTACCCCTGCGCCTAATGGCTGTACATGGGGCCGACGGGTGCTTTAGAGTGATTGTGTGAGTGTGGCTTCAGGAAGTAAATTCCTAGCCTCGATCTCCAGGCTTTTATTTTTTAGTTTTGCTAAAAAATAAAAGCTTGGAAATTCCTGTCCCAGCTGTTGGTGCGCAAAAGCGCCTCGCGTCGCCTGATGTGGTGCGCATTTTTTATTTTGGGTGCGCATGCGCACCAGTTATGTGGGGGGGGGGGGGGGTGCGGGGAGGCGAGAAAAGAAGGACGCTCTGGTTGGTGCCCTGTGCTGCTGCGCTGATTTCATCCGCCAGATTGGGACGTTCACGGCATATTTTGCACCATTACGGTGCGTTCATCATCGGTGATGAGTGCCTCTAACAGCCGCTGCTGGCTGCGTGCACGCAGCGTGGCAATGCGAGGCGATGCGAGGCGACGCGGGTCATATCTCTACCCCTGCGCCTAATGGCTGTACATGGGGCCGACGGGTGCTTTAGAGTGATTGTGCGAGGCGATGCGAGGCGATGCGAGGCGACGCGGGTCATATCTCTACCCCTGCGCCTAATGGCTGTACATGGGGCCGACGGGTGCTTTAGAGTGATTGTGTGAGTGTGGCTTCAGGAAGTAAATTCCTAGCCTCGATCTCCAGGCTTTTATTTTTTATTTTTGCTAAAAAATAAAAGCTTGGAAATTCCTGTCCCAGCTGTTGGTGCGCAAAAGCGCCTCGCGTCGCCTGATGTGGTGCGCATTTTTTATTTTGGGTGCGCATGCGCACCAGTTATGTGCACCCCTGGCTATAAAGGCCAATGTGAATGTGAAAAGGGGGGCATTTCTTCCTCGGCCTAGTGGGAATCTGCATGCAAAAGTTCACGGAAATTGCACTCTGCGTTCAGGTTTTGAGGTATTTTGTTCAAAACTGACCAATCCTGCAAACTTTGGAAGCCACTGTAAGCCAAATAGGATGGAATAATATCGGACAGATCCATCAGAATCACATGACTATGGAGATGCAGTGTACCAATTTGCGTGTTTTTTGGACAGAATCTGAAGGAATAATCTCCAAAAATGTATTTTACATAAGTCGGCATCCTGGTGGCGCTGTAAAAAGCAGATGTGAAAAATGCAGTGCAGATGTTTTTCCTTGGCCTCTAGGGAGTGTGCGTGCAAAGTTTCACGCAGATCGGTGCAGTTATAGTTAAAAATGCAAAGCGGCCAGTTATAGCGCCACCATGAGGCTGATTAGAAAATGTTCAAGTGGCATTTCTTCCTCGGCCTAATGGGAATGTGCGTGTTCAATTTTATGGAAATCGCAAGCTGCGTTCATGATTGGAGGCAGTTTGTTCCAAACGGACCAATCCTGCAAACTTTGGAAGCAAACCTTAGCCAATGAGGATGCAATATGGGAAATCGGACAGATCCGTGTTGATCACATGACTATAGAGATACTGTGTACCGATTTGCATGAAGTTTGGTTAAAAGCTGTAAGTGTAATGGGAAAAAATGGGTTTTGCACAAATCGGCCTCCTGGTGGCGCTATAACAGGTCCATGTGAAAAACGTGGGGCAGAGGTTCTGAATTGGCATCCAGGGAGTGTGTGTGCACAGTTTCACAGCGACCGGGCCAACAGTGCCGGAGATTAGCTGGTAACACACAGACAGGACACACACACACACGGACGGAAGGACGGACGGAGGGTAAAACATACTCTCTCGCCATGCCTTTCGGCCTGGCGGAGACAATAAAATTAAATGAAAATAATAATACAAATATAAAACACGCGCCCTCACGTATCAGAAGTACAATATCATCAGTTACAATGGCTTTGTATAGGAAGGGGGCGTGTCTGATAAAGCCACATAATCAATTATCAATTCATTTTTCAAACAATGTTCAAAAATAGCAGATCTACAAGCTCACAGCGCACGCGCGCACACACACACACACACACACACACACACACACACACTGACACACACACACACACACACACACACACACACACACAGTGTGTTCTCTCACCCCGGCGGTGTTGTGGCCCCTCAGCGCGGCCAGCAGGGGGGCGTGTCCCTACTTAGCCTGATGCTAACCTACGTAGCCTGATGCTAACCTCTTTAGCCAGATGCTAACCTACATAGCCAACTGGCAACCCTGACGTAGCCACGACGGTAAGCGTGTTACGTCACTTCCTATACTGTCTGCGACGCTAGCGAGACGTACATCGTTTAGCTGCGCAAGACGCTAACGTTGATATTATTGTATTGTTGTGATTTGAACACACACTATCACTGCTAACTACTACCCTATCTCTCTACTCTGTGGCGACTTTATCGCTGCTTGGGCTGACTGTCTAGCTAAAGGACTAACTTTGCCGTTGGCTGTTGGCTCCACAGTTAGCCTAGCTTTAGCTTTAGCTTAGCGGCTACTTTGGGCTGCTGGGCGATGGCTTCTCTCTCCTTCCCCCCCGGGTTCCCGTCTCGCTCTCATCCTCGCTCCTGTGCTGTATGTCACATGCATAGTTACAGCTCCGACGCCTTTATTGGATGTACGGATGTTTGTGTCAAGTGCAATGTGTTTGCAGCGCTGGAGGAGAGGCTCTGGCGGCTAGAGGAAACCATGGCTAGTGGTGCTCACTTTAGCCTAGCCTCTGCTCCCGTGCAACAGGGAACAGGGGGACATTACCAGCCACGGTCACCGACCGTGACTGATCATAGTCCCCACACGCACCCTACGACCCAAGACGGCTTGGTGACTGCTCCTGGTCGTAAGCGTAGAAATAAACAAAAGCACACGGGACACCAACCACTTCACGTTTCAAACAGATTTTCCCCACTCGCTGCTACACCCGTTGAGTTTAGCAGTGAGACGTCAGCCCCACTCTGTGACACGCCCCCTCCGCGTGTCACTGAGAAAACAACTCTGGTTATTGGTAGTTCTATAATGAGAAACGTGAAGTTAGTGACACCAGGGACCATAGTCAAATGCATCCCCGGGGCCAGAGCGGGCGACATCGAATCAGATTTAAAAATGCTGGCTAAAATTAAACATAAACGTTATGATACAATTGTAATCCACTGCGGTGGCAATGACACACAACGTAAGAGATCAGAGATCACAAAGATAAATATTGAGTCAGTGTGCACATACGCAAAGACAATGTCGGACTCTGTAGTTTTCTCTGGTCCCCTGCCAAATATGATTGGTGATGAGATGTACAGCCGTATGTCTTCATTCAACCGCTGGTTATCAAGGTGGTGTCCAGATAATAACGTGGGCTTTATAAATCACTGGCAAACTTTCGAGGGGAAAACTGGTCCGATGGGGAGAGACTGCATACATCCAACTTGGGATGGTGCGGCGCTCATCTCTAGAAATATAGACGAGTTTATCAAACTATGACCACCCAGAGTTGGGACCAGGAAGCAGAGTTGCAGTCCTACACGCTTCCCTGTGCTTCCACCAGAGCAGCCACCTACCCTACAAATCAGAACAATTGAAACTACTCGACCCCCTAGGCATGTGAAACCAAGGGTTCGAGGAGCTGTGCATAAAAACCTGGCACAAATCAAAATTAATGCAGTAGTGCCACAAAATAAAATCATTAAATGTGGACTCCTGAACATTAGATCTCTACGCTATAAAGGTGTATTGGTAAATGAAATCATATCAGACAACCATCTTGATCTACTTTGTCTTACCGAAACATGGCTGGGTGAGCAAGAATACGTCAGTCTAAATACAGCCACCCCACCAAGTCACACAAATGCTCACCGGCCAGATTGGAGGTGGAGTTGCAGCCATATTCAATTCAAGCCTAATAATCAGCCCCAGACCCAGGCTGACTTACAAAACGTTTGAAAGTCTGGGTCTCACTCTTTCGCACCCAAGCTGGAAATCACTACAGCCTTTATTATATGTTACAGTGTACCGCCCTCCTGGGGCCTACACTGAATTTCTATCTGAATTCTCAGAGTTTCTATCACGCCTAGTCCTAGACTCTGATAGAATCATTTTGGCTGCCGACATGAATATCCACGTGGATGTAGTAACCGATAGCCTCAGTAAAGCGTTTATTACATTAACTGAGTCAATCGGTTTCTCTCAGTGTGTAGATAAACCTACTCACAAGTTCAACCATACCCTCGACCTTGTTTTGGTCTATGGTATTGAAATTGAACATCTCATAGTCTTCCCATATAATGAGAACCTCTCCGACCACTACTAAATAACTTTTGATTTTACATTAATTGATTACTCACCATCGGACAAAAATGTACTTGGTAGAAATCTATCTGAAAGTGCTGTGGGCAAATTTAAGGAAGCAATACCATCAGCCATCAACTCAGTATATCCCAACACAATTGAAGATCTCTATACTTATAGCCCCTCTCAGGTCGATCACCTTGTTGATAATGTCACAGGCTCCCTTCAGACAACACTTGACTCTGTTGCTCCTTTAAGAAAGAGGGTAATAAAGCAACAGAGGCTAGCCCCATGGTATAACACTAAAAATCTCAAGCGAACGTCACGTAAGCTTGAAAGGATATGGCGTTCAACCAAACATAAAGAATCCTGTATAGCCTGGCAGAACAGCCTTAAAATATATAGGAAGGCTCTCTGCAATGCCAGAGCCACCTATTATTCTTCTCTAATAGAGGAAAACAAAAACAACCATAGGTTCCTTTTTGACACTCTAGCCAAATTGACAAAAAGTCATGACTCTACTGATCCGCGTATTCCTATATCCCTTAGCAGCAATGATTTCATGAATTTTTTCAATGGTAAAATCAATACTATCAGAGATAGTATTGATAACCTACTACTCTCAGCCCCTACCGGACCGCCCTCCGACGTAATATCCTCAGAAGTGGCTGTACGACACAGTGTATATTTGGACAGTTTCTCCCCGGTCGAGCTCTCCGAATTCACTTTAATGATCACATCTTCCAAACCAACGACCTGTCTCTTGGATCCAGTCCCAACAAGATTGCTTAAAGAGGTCCTGACCCCGGTTGGTGCATCCCTACTCGATATGATCAATATGTCCCTGGTGACGGGCTACGTACCACAGTCCTTTAAGGTAGCTGTCATCAAACCCCTCCTCAAGAAGCCTACTCTCGACTCAGGCATTTTGGCTAACTATAGACCTATATCGAATAGACCTATATCGAACCTCCCATTTCTCTCTAAAATCCTTGAGAAAGCAGTCGCCAAGCAGTTATGTGACTTTTTACATAACAACAAGCTATTTGAAGCTTTTCAGTCAGGATTCAGAGCACACCATAGCACTGAGACGGCATTGGTGAAGGTCACAAATGACCTCCTGATTGCATCCGATAATAACCTGCTCTCTGTACTGGTTCTGTTGGACCTCAGTGCTGCATTTGATACTATTGATCACCATATTTTGTTGCAGAGACTTGAGCATCTGGTTGGCATTAAGGGTGCTGCATTGAACTAGTTTGAGTCCTATCTGTCTGACAGATTTCAATTTGTAAACGTTAATGATACACCTTCACTACGCGAAAAGGTTAAATACGGAGTCCCACAAGGCTCTGTACTTGGACCAATACTATTTACTCTATATATGCTTCCTTTAGGTGAGATAATTAGGAAACACTCTATACATTTCCACTGTTATGCAGATGATACACAATTATATCTATCAATGAAGCCAGATGAAACAGATCAACTGGCTAAACTTCAAGCATGTCTTATAGACAGCAAGAGTTGGATGACCCGTAATTACCTAATCCTCAACTCAGACAAAACTGAAGTTATTGTACTTGGCCCTAAGCACCTCAGAGATAAACTAGCCGATCAGAATTTTACCCTAGATGGTATTACCTTGACCTCCAGGGCCACTGTAAAGAATCTGGGAGTCACGTTTGACCAAGATATGTCCTTTCAGTCCCACATAAAACTAATTTCAAGAAATGCCTTTTTTCACCTGCGTAATATTGCAAAAGTTAGGCACATTCTGTCCCAAAATGATGCAGAAAAACTTGTCCACGCATTTGTTACTTCTAGGCTGGACTATTGCAACGCTTTACTATCAGGCTGCCCAAGTAAGTCCCTAAATAGCCTGCAGCTTGTCCAGAATGCCGCTGCGCGCATACTGACAGGAACCAGAAGAACAGATCATATCACTCCTTCATTGGCGTCTTTGCACTGGCTCCCGGTTAAATACAGAATCGAGTCTAAAGTTCTCCTCCTCACATACAAGGCTCTCAATGGACAGGCACCAGTATATCTCAAAGAACTCATCGAGCCCTATAAACCAGCCAGAACACCATTGCGCCCACAGTATGAAAAAATGCTTACGGCTCCAGGAAACCCCCAAAAAGTAAGAACAGGAGGCAGAGCATTTAAGTTTCAGGCACCTCAGCTGTGGAACCTTCTCCCAGTCTCAGTCCGCGAAGCAGACACACTCTGTATATTTAAGACTAGACTAAAAACCTTTCTCTATGATAAAGCCTATAGCCGAAGTGTATAGACTCAGTCACCCTATAGTTATCCTCTCTCCCCTCCCCTGCCCTCCCCCCCCCCCCCCTTCTCCTCTCATCCTCTCTCTTCTCGTCCTCCCTTTGGTTGTGTGGGTTTGTGTCCCAATGGTAAAATGGTACAATCGTAATTAACCCTGTACGGATTCACGCTCTAGTAAGGCCTGCCACTAATTCTACAACCGGGGACCCGCTCCCCGGAGTTTCTTTTATTTCCCACGTCGCAGGTCCATGGACTGCCACTACGGACCCCCAGCTGCGGCTCAAGACTGCGACTGCGGACCGGGCCTCTCCATGGAGCACGACCGTGGATTTCTACTACACTACACTATACCACTATACTATATATACTGTATATTATCTTAATATTCTTATATTATACCAATATATACTACATACCAGTGTTGGGACTAACGCGTTACTAACGTAACGCGTTACGTAACGCAACTACTTTTTGCAGTAACTAATAACGTAACGCGTTACCTTTTCCAATTCAGTAACGGCGTTATAGTTACTGTGATTTAAAAAGGTGCGTTACTGCGTTACATTATGTGATCCAACTGCATGTCTCCCCCGCGGAGCAGCTTGCCTGTCATCTAAACAGGACAGGCAGGCTTGGATGGATACAGGCAAATTCAAGCGATGCCACTCACTCTAACTTGAGAAAGTGAAAGTAGAGAGGAGTGAATGATGATTGGTTAACAGGGGGTAAAATGTCAGCCTAAGCCAATCAGAGACAGAGTTGGGCGGGTCTTGCCATACACAGACCCTCCCTTGCTAACACGCACACACACACACACACACACACACACACACACACACACACACACACACACACACACACACACACACACACACACACACACACACACACACACACACACACACACACACACACACACACACACACACACACACACACACACACACAGCTGAGCGACAGTGCACGTTAGTTTGCGGCTTGGAAATATAACCATTATTTAGAATTTGTGGGGATAAAGGACGCTATAGACATTGCAGTGACAGAAAACATTGTCCACATCGAGTAACAGCAATGCTAATCTCCTGAAGCACGTAACTAAAGTCCATGGGGTTATAAAACTAGTCGCCAAATAAGACCCCTCCGTCTCCACCGGCAGGTATCTAGATGGAGCAACAGCTACTCCATCCATCTAAACAGCCAAAAAACATTTTTTTTTAATCGCCACAGCATGTCACCCAGACTCAACTAAACAGATTGATTGGCAGGTATGTTGTTGAGGAGGACATGCTTCCCATCGCAACGGTTGAGTTTGTTGCCTTCAGAGCAGTGGTTCTCAAACTTTTTCCTGCCAAGGACCCCCAAATAGACACTTATTAGACCGCGGACCCCCATTTGAAAAGATAAGCCAGGGACCCCCATAATAGAAGATTTTTACGGCTCTCTAGCAGTGATTCAAGGACCCCCAGTTTGACATGCATGCATTAGGCTACAGACCCCCATTTAATGGCATGTATGTCTCTGGGACCCCAATTCATATTGTAAAATCAATGTTGATTTAACTCTGTGAGTGTGCAAATGGAACCAAATGGACCCGTTAGGGTCCATTTGGTTCCATTTGCACACTCTCAGAGTTACAGACCCATAAGGGTCCATTTGGTTCCTGTCCATCACTTAGCTGGGGACCCCCTGGAACCCCCTCAAGTACCCCTGGGGGTCCCCACTTTGAGAACCAATGCTTCAGAGAACTAGTCAGAAAAATAGCAGTGAAAGCAGCAGGGCCACTACAGTGCAGAAAGACGTTTAATTGTTCCGCTACATTTCATAATGACTACAATGGTCTCATCTCTCACTGTACCACAGAGCAACACTAAAGCTGTGTGTGTGTGTGTGTGTGTGTGTGTGTGTGTGTGTGTGTGTGTGTGTGTGTGTGTGTGTGTGTGTGTGTGTGTGTGTGTGTGTGTGTGTGTGTGTGTGTGTGTGTGTGTGTGTGTGTACACTGGCATGTGTACAGTACACTGGCATAAGTGTGAGAGGTTTTTTATTTTAAAATAAAAAACAAGGTTTAGTCAGTAAAATTAAGGGCACTCACATCTACAGTATATGCAAATTACATCAAATTCATTCAAACTGATAACTGACTGGGGAGGGAGTGTGGGAGATTGGTGGGTTATTGTATTGCTCTGAGTATAATGATCATTACATCCTGATGTGAAAGAAAATATTTCTAAAGAAGAAGAAACAAATAAACGTTTTTATGTATAGCCTATCAAAATCATTTGGAAATAATATATTTATATATTATTATTATCAAAATCATTTGGAAATAATATATATATATTATTATCAAAATCATTTGGAAATAATATATATATATTATTTCCAAATGATTTTGATAGGCTATACATAAAAACACTTTTAATTTATTTTATGAATTTTTTCTTCTTTTAAAAAAAAAGCAAAGTAAAGTAACTAGTTACTAGTTACTTTCATAATTTAGTAACTAAGTAAAGTAACTAATTACTTTTTTGGAGCAGTAACTAATAACTGTAACTAGTTACTTTTTAAAAGTAACTTGCCCAACACTGCTACATACACATTATTGCTGTACTATATTATACTATCATATATATCTTACACTATTATATGTGCTACTATTGTTACTGTTACTACCTGCACTGTATCTCTTTCTGTCTCTCCTCTGTCTCTGTATCTCTTTCTGTCTCTCCTCTGTCTGTCCCTCTCCCTCTCTCTCCCTCTCCCTCTCTCCTCTTTCCCCCGACACGGTCGAGGCAGAAGGCCGTCACCTTAGAACCTAGGGTCTGCCTGACGTTTCTTCCAGTTAAGAGGGAGTTTTTCGTTGCCACTGTCGCAAAAATTGCTTGTTCAGGGTGGGATTGTCGGGTCTCTTCTCTACATGTAAAGTGTCTTGAGACAACTTGTTGTGATTTGACACTTTAATAATATTGAATTGAATTGAATTGAATAGCCTGATGCTAACCTACATAGCCTGACGCTAACCTCTTTAGCCTGATGCTAACCTACGTAGCCTGATGCTAACCTACATAGCCTGATGCTAACCTACGTAGCCTGATGCTAACCTCTTTAGCCTGATGCTAACCTACATAGCCTGATGCTAACCTCTTTAGCCTGATGCTAACCTCTTTAGCCTGATGCCAAGCTACATAGCCAGATGCTAACCTTTTTAGGGGCGGCAGTGGCTCAGGGGTAGAGTGGCCGGGTAGTGTGAGCTGGAAAACCGCAAGGTTCCCAGTTCGATACCGGGCTGGGGCGCTCCCCTAGAGTTAGTGTAGAAGTGTCCTTGAGCAAGACGCTGAACCCCTAATTGCTCCCGATGAGCAGGTTGGTGCCTTGCATGGTTTCCTCCGCCATCGGTGTATGAATGTGTGTGTGAATGGGTTAATGGCACAATCAATGTAAAGTGCTTCGGATGGAAGCGCTATATAAATGCACCATTTATTTAGCCTGATGCTAACCTCTTTAGCCTGAGGCTAACCTACGTAGCTTGATGACTCACCCCGGCGGCGGTGTTGTGGCCCCTCAGCGCGGCCGCCAGCAGGGGGGCGTGTCCGAGCGTCAGCAGCTGCAGGGCGTGGTCCACGGACAGGGGGAGGGAGATGCCGTACATGTCCAGCAGGGAGCGCAGCAGAGCCGCCCGCAGCGCCGCCAGCGGAGAGGCCAGTTCCACCAGGATGAATGGACACGCCCCCTCTGTGGACAGAGGTTCCGTATATATATTACATTACATACTGTGTTTACCTGGTGCTGTGAAGTAACTAGGTACATTTACTCAAGTACTAGGGGGGCGTGTCCCTACTTAGCCTAATGCTAACTTACGTAGCCTGATGCTAACCTCTTTAGCCTGATGCTAACCTACATAGCCTGATGCTAACCTCTTTAGCCTGATGCTAACCTACATAGCCTGATGCTAACCTCTTTAGCCTGATGCTAACCTCTTTAGCCTGATGCTAATGTGCTGATGCACATTTAGTGCCAGAGGTTTTTTTAATTAAGACCTGGAACTTTGTCATTTTTAGACTTGACCTAAACAAGCATTATTTTACACTTTGGGCTATTCAAAAATAGCAGATCTACAAGCTCGTAGCGCGGCACCGAGTGCCGCGCTACGAGCTTGTAGATCTGCTATTTTTGAAAAATCGTGAAAATGTGTGCAAATCTTTGAATGTATATTATATTTTTTAAGCGAACATTTGTAACTCAAAATCTTTGCTTCTTGGGGGGGTCCCTAGAACAACATATTTTGATGGGGGTCCGCGGCCAAATATATATAATTTTGGGGGTCCTTGACATGAAAAAGATTGAGCACCACTGATATAGAAACATACGTTTTTCAGAAAACTGTTGGGATTTAGGAGATTTATGTAGAATCGGCTTCAGGTCTCAATGGGTTAAAACAGGCTAAATCTAATGCCTGCGTTTCTTACCGTTTACACTAAACGTGTTTAGAGCTGTAGACGGCTCTCCACGAGGACCCCGGTGTAAACAAAGGGTGTGCGCGCGCGATGGTGGAGGGTCCCGTCTAAGTACTGGAACGATAACATTTCTAACGCGGTCCTCCATTGCACTAGCCTGGTAAACCCTCCCTCCAGAAATCTCATTTCCATTTGATTTCTGGAGTGAGTCTGGCCTGATCCGCCTTTCTGCAATATCGGCTCTGTACGCCAAAGGGACGGGCCTATCAGCGTCGTCGCTCATCGTTCTGTGATTGACAGCGACAGTTGGCCAATCAGGTGGCGAGTTCGAGTGAGCCCGAATGAAGCCGAGTGCAGCCCGAGTGCCTCCGACAAAAGACGAACGGCAGCCATTGTTGTTGTCCGAGTTCCTTCACTGTTTACTTTTGTTTTTAAAACGGTGTCAAACTTCTTTTTTGAGGCACGGAATTTACTATTAAGATATCGTTTGGATAGAATTTAGTTGTTTAACTTCATATATGTGGTCAGTTAATCATGACAGAGCCTATTTAAAAATATAAATTCAGAGAACCGGGAGGGGCGGGCTGTGACACGCATGTATCCCAATAAGGCAACCTATTTTGGGCATGGCGATCTCGAAAGTCCCATTGCGTCATATTAGTGACGGAGGTGTTAAAAATGAACTGCTGATTGGCTGAAGGGGAAAAACGATCATTGGCTGAAGGGGTTGTCAGTCAACTGTATTACTCCCGCCCAACTCCAGCCCACAGCCAATATTGCAGAAAAGTGGATCAGGCCAGACTCACTCCAGAAATCAAATGGAAATGAGATTTCCGGAGGGAGGGTTTACCAGGCTACCATTGCACAGTGATCGCCCGTTCGATAATGGCTCGTTTTCACCGCGGTAAAAACATATGGTATATTTTTTATTCCGGGGCAAACTAGCTTATTGTGGAGCTCAAAGTCAAAGTAATCGTAACAGAATGTTTTTTCTTCACAGAGCATTTCTATAAAGTCACCAGAACAACATACTAAAAGTCCTAAAAGAAATCGTAGTTGCGGAAATATGTTTAACTCATTCTGTGCCACAATCCGTCAAATCCGTCACGTGGCCTGACACCCCGTGCGCCACAATCCGTCAAATCCGTCATAAAAAAAAAATCAAAAATAAATAAATAAACCACCGGAATTTTTATGTTTCAGATATGATGATTTGAAGATTTGCTGCTCCATCCACTCCTTGTTTAACCTATAACTTAAAAAGGCTGTATCTCGCTTCCTAAGCACTTTTTTTTTTACAATGAATTTTGGCTGTGGCACTCGGAGCCAAAATTCCATAAATAAGCTGGGCACTGAATGAGTTAATTGGCATCAATCTAAAATGGCCGCCACTTATGGTCAAAAAGTCATAAAATGATGGTGAGTCCAATTTTCATTCATCTGAGATTTGACTTCCAAATGCATTTTGAGGAATTCAGATAAAATATTAAAAAATATATATTTTAGAAATTGTTAAGCAATATAACAGGGTGTTATTACTAGAGAGTCTAGAAAACTAGCATTTCACATCAAAGTAATTGTAACATTTATTTTCTCCATACATCATTTCTATGAGGCGTCCAGAACTTTAAACATAAATTAAACATACTTCCTCAACTAGGATTTCTTAGGACTGTTGTTAATGTTGTTCTGGACACCTCATTGAAATGATGTATGGTGAAAATAAATCTGTTACAATCACTTTGATGTGAAATGCTGCTAGAATATCTGGCAATAACACCCTGTAGTCTGTTATATTGGTTCACACATGGCTAAAACA
>NC_139961.1:3024046-3089046 GCF_963454915.1 Gymnoscopelus microlampas | reverse complement strand
TTTACGTTCCGCCATCTTGAAGCTACAGGGGTATAAACGCTAGACGGGGCGATGCGAGGAGAAAAACTACACCAGAGATAATCGACTTAGAAACCCGGATCCTAGACAGGAAGTGGGTGTGATAAAAAAACAAAACGGAAATCGGATATTTCTGTTTCCGGTGGTGGAACCGGAACCGGAAGGGGATCAAAAAAATTCGGGAAAGTGAACCGTAAAATTTCATAACAGATTTTCATAATAGCAGGAGGTTCGCGTAGTAGATCGACGCGACTGGCACGCTGCTGCGGCTTTAAATAGGTTCGCGTAGATCTACGCGATTGGCAGTCAATGTGTTAATGAGTTAAAATGCTCTATTTTCAGGCTTTTTGTGCTCATTTTATTTTCCATTCTTTACTTCTAATTCTCTTTTCACTAGTTGAAACGTGCAAACGTGAAAAAACGCATAAACAAGAGCTTCACCTCACTTCTACCTGTAACTGTGTTGTGACAATACATAGACCCTCCAGAAAAACGCGGGCAAAAATCCTTGATTATGCAACGAAATATGTGTTTTTTTTGCAATTTTATGTGTTGAAATTGCGGGAAGTTGCGAAATATGCGGAAAGTTGCGAAATATGCGGCAATATGCGAAATATGCGAAATATGCGAAATATGCGAAATATGCGAAAAGTTGCGAAATATGCGGCAATATGCGAAATATGCGAAAAGTTGCGAAATATGTTAAAAGTTGCGAAACACGCGGAAATATGCGATGCGAATCGCATATTATGCAATGCAGCCTTTTTGAAAAAAACATTACCCCTGCATAATTATGCGCCATTTTGCTGATTATGCGGTAAATTCTGCGATGGCATAAAGGCATTTTTCTGGAGGGTCTAAATACAGTTGGTTGATTGATGGTCTCACCAGCACGTTGCCATGGGCCTGTGCACTGAGCTGACCCAGGAGCAGCCTGGTGAACTGAAGCTCCATCACTGAGGAAGAGGAGGAGGAACAGGCTCCTCCAACGCTGGCAGGAGGAGGAGGAGGAGGAGGAAGAACATTGCTCTTCATTGCTCTAGAACCTCCTGAAGACGTCTCCACTGCACCTGGAATAGAAACCAATGGAATACTTTGCATCATGTACTCTATTCTATTTGAAGGCACATGTATCACCGTTACAAAGATCAGATTGCGGGGGGGGGGGGGGGGGGTGTACCTGCACTATCATGGACGCTTCTAGAGCCTTCTGAACCTTTTGATTGTGGCACTGAATGAGTTCATGGGTTAAAGATGGATGGATGGGTTCACTGGTGTAACTTACTGGGCTCGGTGGGAGCAGGTGAGAAGACAGGGGTCCTCCTGGCAGCGGGGTACTCTGACGAGGGGCTCCACCTGAAGGGGTCCCTGGCTGGTCTCTGTGTCTGGTCTAAAAAAAAACGTTTTCAAGATTTTTCAAAAATAGCAGATCTACAAGCTCATAGCGCGGCACTCGGTGCCGCGCTATGAGCTTGTAGATCTGCTATTTTTGAATAGCCAAAGACATCTAAAGTGACACAGATGCGTTCCAGGTATCTATGGGTTAAACACATACACAGATCGACCAGCAGAGAGCGAGCAGCAAGTTGACACCTCGATCACTCGCTCGCTCACTCACTCAACCCCCCCCCCCCCCCCCCCCCCATGTCATGAAAGGTAATGAAAAACCAGTCATGAAAGGTAATAATCGTTATTACCTTTCATGACATCAAATGCGTCCCAAAGTGCTTTATACATTAAAAAAACATATCAAAACAAAACAAAAATAACACCGTATTAAACACAGTGACTGCCAGAGTTTATTCATAATGTACTCATTTTGTTATTTACATTAATTTAAGTTTGTCTGGCTGCGGTTCTAAACGCATACACAGATCGACCAGCAGAGAGCGAGCAGAAAATTGACACCTCGATCGCTCACTTTCCCCCACCGTGGCCCCAGATGGAAAGAGATATATTCACTTATTGGTTTGAGGCGATGATATTAAACAGAATTATACGGGCGGATATCAATTCGCCTGCCTGCCAGCCAATTTCCCTGCATATGGAGAGGGGAAGATTAAAGGTGGGATTACCTTCTGCGTGTGTCATCAGGAAAAGAGACGTCTCACTCACCCGCAGCTTGTTTGCCTTTGTGGCCCTCCTCGTCTTTCTCCTCCCCCTCTTCGTCGCCAACTCTCCGTTTGTGTTTCGGCGGCTCATCAACTGCGTCGTCGTCCACCTCTTCATCCTCCCACTCCACGGGAGGGAGCGGGCGGCTTTGCCGGCGTTTGCCTTTCGCCGGTTTGGTCGGACCGCGGCTTCCCCCGGGGCGGGCGAGCACTGACTCATGATCAAAGCAGAGGGAGGGAGATGATGGTAGTGAGGGTTGACGAGTAGACCATTCGTCGTCATCATCTTCGTCAAGAAAAGCTTTGTAGAGCATGTAAAGTCTACACTCTCTCTGATCTCTGTCAACAACAAATTTAACACAAGAAACACTTTAGTGCGAGACAGACATTTACTGGGCATCCAAGTACCATCAAGGAGAAGAATGACCTTTTCAATGCGAATACAATTATAAAATCACCAATCCAGATAGTAGGAGGGCAGTCTTTAGAACACCTTGACAGACGATGTGCTGATTTCTCTGCATAAAAGTAGCTCAAACCACACACCTGCTCACTGGGCCACCTCGTAAACAAAGCGTGCGTGCAAGACGGCGCCCGGAACAATGATATATTTCTAACGCGATCCTCCATTGCAGAGTGATCGCCGATCGAAAACGTCTCGCTTCCACCACGTTAAAAAAGAAATGGAGTTATTAAGCTTTTAGTCAAGGAGATAACATTAGAGAGCCCGACCGGAAGGATTTTTTGACACGGATCCACATCCGGCCTCTCCTTCTCAGAGAACTCCTCGGATGATCCCAAAGTTTCGTTAGAGCGCCCCCACGTTGGGGCCCCACGTATAAAAATAAAATGAGGCCAAAAAAACGGTCCGGACCGTTTATGGCACTCGACGTGTTAAGTAATTAGTTTACCCATTAAGACCTGGAATTGTGTCATTTTTAGACTTGAGCTAAAAAGCATTATTTTACACTTTAGGCTATTCAAAAATAGCAGATCTACAAGCTCGTAGCGTGCTACGAGCTTGTAGATCTGTTATTTTTGAAGAATCTTGAAAATGTGTGCAAAACTTTGATTAGATATATTTTTTTAAAGCGAACCTTTTTAACTCAAATCTTTGTTTCTGGGGAGTCCCTGGAACAGCATATTTTGATGGGGGTCGGCTTCAGGTCTCAATGGGTTAACAAAGAAGTGAATGGAACAGCACATCTACAGATCATGATATGTTGTCTAAAAAAAAAAACTAAAAACCCTAAAAAACCTAAAAAAAACCCAAAAAACTAAAAACCCTAAAAAAAAACTAAAAACCTAAAAACCCCAAAAAAAAAAATAAAAACCCTTAAAACCCAAAAAAAAACTAAAAACCCTAAAAACCTAAAAACCCTTAAAAACCTAAAAAACCTTAAAACCCTTAAAAACCTAAAAACCCTAAAAAACCCCAAAAAAACTAAAAACCCTTAAAACCCTAAAACCCTAAAAAAAACTAAAAACCCTTAAAAACATAAAAACCCTAAAAACCCTAAAAAAAACTAAAAAACCTAAAAAACCTAAAAACCCTTAAAACCGTAAAAAAACCTAAAAAACCTAAAAAACCTAAAAACCTAAAAACCCTTAAAACCCTAAGGCATGTCGTTCTGAGAACTACTTTACCTGGTAGTGGTACTGAGTCTGGAACTGACCTAGAGAGACAGACAGACAGACAGACAGACAGACAGACAGACAGACAGACAGACAGACAGAATCAGATGATAACATGTGTTAATACAGTGGAACTAGAGTAGATTGCTGCTGTGTTGTATAATAACTCTGTCTCTGCCCTCTAGTGTCTCAGCTCTGAACTTCATTCTAATGTGGAATGTACACTACACCAGTGGTTCTCAAACTTTTTCATGTCAAGGACCCCCAAATGGACACTTATTAGCCCGCGGACCCCCATTTGACAAGATAATCCAGGGACCCCCCATAAAATACGTTTTTTTACGGCTCTCTAGCAGTGATTTCAACCATTTTAATTTCAAGGGCCCCCCAGTTTGACATGCATTAGGGCTACGGACCCCCATTTAATGGCATTTCTATCTCTGGGACCCCAATTCACATTGTAAAACCAATGTTAATTTAACTCTGAGAGTGTACAAATGGAACCAAATGCATAAGGGTCCATTTGGTTCCTAACTACCATTTAGCTGGGGACCCCCTGGAACTCCCTCAAGGACCCCTGGGGGTCCCCGGACCCCACTTTGAGAACCAATGCACTACACTAGGGATGGGCAATATTATCGATATCGCGATATATCGCAATATTTTATTTTGCGATACTGTATCGATACTCCAGTATCAATATCGCGATTTTTTTTGCTTTTTTTTTTTGCTTTTTCAGATACAGGTTTTATGATGGGTGTGTGCTAGGTTGTAATGGATACTAGGTTGTTAATGGATACTAGGTTGAGTGGGTGTGTGCTAGGTGGTAATGGATACTAGGTTGTGTGGGTGTGTACTAGGTGGTAATGGATACTAGGTTGTGTGGGTGTGTGCTAGGTGGTAATGGATACTAGGTTGTGTGGGTGTGTGCTAGGTGGTAATGGATACTAGGTTGTGTGGGTGTGTGCTAGGTTGTAATGGATACTAGGTTGTGTGGGTGTGTGCTAGGTGGTAATGGATACTAAGTTGTTAATGGATACTAGGTTGTTAATGGATACTAGGTTGTGTGGGTGTGTGCTAGGTGGTAATGGATACTAGGTTGTGTGGGTGTGTGCTAGGTGGTAATGGATACTAAGTTGTTAATGGATACTAGGTTGTTAATGGATACTAGGTTGTGTGGGTGTGTGCTAGGTGGTAATGGATACTAGGTTGAGTGGGTGTGTGCTAGGTGGTAATGGATACTAGGTTGTGTGGGTGTGTGCTAGGTGGTAATGGATACTAAGTTGTTAATGGATACTAGGTTGTTAATGGATACTAGGTTGTGTGGGTGTGTGCTAGGTGGTAATGGATACTAGGTTGAGTGGGTGTGTGCTAGGTGGTAATGGATACTAGGTTGAGTGGGTGTGTGCTAGGTGGTAATGGATACTAGGTTGTAATGGATGCTAGGTTGAGTGGGTGTGTGCTAGGTGGTAATGGATACTAGGTTGTAATGGATGCTAGGTTGAGTGGGTGTGTGCTAGGTTGTACCGGTCTGTCAGACGTCCTTCCTGTGGAGTCTGTACTGGCCTGTTCAGTGGAGTCCACCAACACTACTGAGTCTTAACACACACACACACACACACACACACACACACACACACACACACACACACACACACACACACACACACACACACACACACACACACACACACACACACACACAATTCATCAAAGGTAAACACACATAATAATAATCGTTATTACCTTTCATGACATCAAATGCGTCCCAAAGTGCTTTATACATTAAAAAACCATTTCAAAACAAAACAAAAATAACACCGTATTAAACACAGTGACTGCCAGAGTTTATTCATAATGTACTCATTTTGTTATTTACATTAATTTAAGTTAGTCTGGCTGCGGTTTTAACCCATTAAGACCTGAGGCGATTCTTTAAAAAAAATCTAAATCATAACATTTTTTGGAAAAAAATCTTTTATTTTGATTTTTTTTTTTTTTTTTTTTTATGGCGGATTTGACGGATTGTGGCACTGAATGAGTTCATGGGTTAAAGATGGATGGATGGATGGATGGGTTCACTGGTGTAACTTACTGGGCTCGGTGGGAGCAGGTCTCCCCAGTCGGGAGAAGACAGGGGTCCTCCTGGTGTCTCTCAGAGTCCTCCTGGCAGCGGGGTACTCTGACGAGGGGCTCCACCTGAAGGGGTCCCTGGGTGGTCTCTGTGTCTCCACTGTTCTAGAACCTTCTGAAGACGTCTCCACTGCACCTGGAATAGAAACCAATGGAATACTTTGCATCATGTATTCTATTCTATTTGAAGGCACATGTAATGTATCACCGTTACAAGGATAAGGATAAAAATATTTTTTTTCAAAAAACGTATATATACGGCTTTGGCACTCCATGGTTGTATTCGTAGACATGGTTGTATATACACATTGGGTGCCAAAACCGTATATATACGGTTTTGGCACCCAATGTGTTAAAACAAGTGGGACCACCACCCCGGTCTGCTACACTGGGAACGCCTCGCCCCCCCCCCCCCCCCCCCCCCCCCAGGAGGGAGGGGCTAATGGAGAGGGAAGTCTGGAACTCTCTGCTGAAACTGTTGTCCCCCGTGACCACAACTCTGGATAAGCGGTTAACCCATTGATACCTGGAACGCTTCTGTGTCACTTTAGATGTCTTTGGGCTATTCAAAAATAGCAGATCTACAAGCTCGTGCTATGAGCTGCGCTCGATCACTCGCTCGCTCACTCACTCACTCAACCCCCCCCCCCAAACAGGCTCAAACAGTTAAATACTTCATAACCAGATGTGACGTTTTCGACAATCTTCGCCGATCGCGATCGCCGACCAGACCGATGTGATACACGGGGACGATGATTGTTCGTCACCCAGACTACAGAAACTAGAAGTGGAGCTCTCCGTTCGTTTTTTATACCGTGTGAAAAAAACGTGTTTTGGCCTAAAGAGCGCATCTTTAAAAGCTAAAACCGGAAACGGAAATCGCTTCCGGGTGAAGCGGAGGCGAGTGGAAAACTAAACTGATCTCGGAATGTAAATAAAACAGAGTGATCGTCTATTAACCTAATTAACACTCTACCCGCCGGGCACGTAGCCTACGGGCAGATAAATCCAACTGTAAAGCGCCGATCCCGTAGCCTACGGGCCGTGGTGCTTTTTCCTTTTTTTCAAAAAAACAAAACTTTTTTAAATTTTCTACACGGACCATTTCATTGTAACACCACCGGAAAGCCCTTATTAGGGATTCCGGTTTTGCCGAAGCCGTCAGCCCTCGTTCTAATGACGAAACTGAAACTCAATTTTCTCCTTGTTTATTTCTTCTCCTCGTCGATCACTGTCTAACATAAACCGTTCTAACTACAACATGGAGGCACCGTTTGACACGCGTTCTTTAGTGGTAGAAGCAGGCAGATGTCTGCGATGTTTACAAACAGTGCACGGCTCAATTTTAAGGATTTTAACAGGGTCTATGAGGACGTGAAAAAAACAAAAAACAACAATAAAACGTTGGCACTGGTGAGTACATTATGAGATTAACCTCTGGCGGTCAATGTGTTAAACATTAGGAAGCAGATCTGCTTCCTAGATTATTCTGACAGCCCACGGTTTTATCTAATAGGACGCAGATCTGCGTCCATGGCAGCTTATGTATTAAACACCGTATTAAACACAGTATTAAACACAGTATTAAATACAGTATTAAACATAGCCCCTAAGGCAGGGGTCTTCAACGTTTTCAGGCCAAGGACCCCCTAGCTAAGAGAGAGATGAAGCAGGGACCCCCTCTATATTGTATAAAATTGTGTTTCAGATTCAACTTTTTTTGTTTACGTGGTCTGCTCTTTTCCCCCCTCTACACCTATACCTCTTTGCCAAAAATAGCATTTTTGGCAAAAGTTCTCCTCGGAAAAGGGATGCTAGGGTTCAAGGGGTTAAGGTAAAAAAAAAATCGTATCACACAGATTTGGCGGACCCCCTGTAGTAACTCTGAGGACCCCCTAGGGGTCCCGGACCCCCTGTTGAAGACCCCTGCCCTAAGGAACCTCTCCCTCCGCTGTATAGCTCTGAGATGAGGCTCCTCGTCTCCCTCTGCCGTTTGAGCGGGACATTGTCGCACATTTTCCACTTTTACATGTTTCTGACCCCTTTCTGCACATCGTATCCAAAAAGTTAAGCTTTTCCGCCACTCTCTCAGATGTTTTAAGTTCTAGCGCACCATAAACTCTATCCAACGAGTTGAAGAAAGTATTTAATTCGCCTCTGTCCTCATCAGGTTACATGTTTTTAACCCTTTAAGACCTGAAGCAGCATCTCTGTCACATTTTCATTTGAGCTAAAAAGCGTTATTTTATACTTTGGGCTATTCAAAAATAGCAGATCTACAAGCTCATATCGTGGCACCGAGTGCCGCGCTACGAGCTTGTAGATCTGCTATTTTTGAAAAATCGTATTTTTTTTTGCAAATCTTGAGATTTGAGTTACAAAAGTGAACATTTGTAACTCAAATCTTTGCTTCTGGGGGATTCAACCGTCTTTTGAAAAAACGTATGTCGCCATAATATCAGTGGTTCTTTTTTCCATGTCAAGGACCCCCAAAATGACGTGTATTTGGCCGCGGACCCCCATCTAAAAATATATGTTCCAGGGACCCCCGGGAGCAAAGATTTGAATTAAAAGTTTTCGCTTTAAAACAATATATATATATATTAAATGATTTGCACACATTTTCACGATTTTTCAAAAATAGCAGATCTACAAGCTCATAGCGCGGCACTCGGTGCCGCGCTATGAGCTTGTAGATCTGCTATTTTTGAATAGCCCAATGTGTAAAATAATGCTTTTTTAGCTCAAATCTAAAAATGACACACAGGCTTGCATCTTCTAATGCAAAAGAGACAGGTTAGTGTCACCCTACTGATGATGTGAGACAGGTTAGTGTCACCCTACTGATGATGTGAGACAGGTTAGTGTCACCCTACTGATGATGTGAGACAGGTTAGTGTCACCCTACTGATGATGTGAGACAGGTTAGTGTCACCCTACTGATGATGTGAGACAGGTTAGTGTCACCCTACTGATGATGTGAGACAGGTTAGTTTAACCCTACTGATGATGTGAGACAGGTTAGTTTAACCCTACTGATGATGTGAGACAGGTTAGTTTAACCCTACTGATGATGTGAGACAGGTTAATTTAACCCTACTGATGATGTGAGACAGGTTAATTTAACCCTACTGATGATGTGAGACAGGTTAATTTAACCCTACTGATGATGTGAGACAGGTTAATTTAACCCTACTGATGATGTGAGACAGGTTAATTTAACCCTACTGATGATGTGAGACAGGTGAAGTCCTGACGTCACTACCAGTAGAGGGCGCATTCCGCAGGTTCGTGGCTTTACTTATTGTGTTGATATCCTCATTGGGGAATCTTAGATCGCTTCATATAAGAACTGTGTTCCAGGGGGCACGGGTGGCGCAGTCGGTAGCGCTGTCGCCTCACAGCTAGAAGGTCCTGGGTTTGATTCCCGCCGGGGACGCTGTGGGCGCTGGGGGCGTGTTCTCTCCTCCGCGTCATCAGCGCCCATACCCTAGGTGGGGTTGGCGAAAGGGCCCACTCTGTGTGGAGTTTGTATGTTCTCCCCGTGTCTCCTAGGGTAGTTAATATACCCTCACAAAAACATGTAGTAATCCTGGTCACTATACTGCCTCCCCCTGGTCAGCCGGGGCGCCTGATGGAGGGGAAAGGAACTGGTTGGAATAACGTGTTCCTTCCACGCGCTACGTCCTACCAGGGAAACTCTCCCCTGTCAGGTGACAAGAAGGTCAGTTGGCTCTCATGCATTGAAGGAGGCATGAGCTCGGCCCTGGCCTCCCTAGGCTGGTGGGGGGAGTGTAGTGCCCAGGATCACTTAGCAAATTGGCACCGGGTGAAAAAAAGGGTTACAAAATCGCGGGACAAAAATTATTTAAAAAAAAACAAAAGAACTGTGTTCCAACAATAAACACACCACCCTGGTGTTTTTACTCATATGGATATGAAGCATCGACTGAATGTGTAAATCTACACATTCACCCAAAGAGTAACACAATATAAACACTAGAAACCAGTCAAACGACCCAAAGACTACATTTCCCATGAACGCCGGCTGCTGTAGAGACAGTGATATCAGACCCGGAAGTAGTAGTTCTTAAGACTTTTTAAAGGTAGAATTAATTCCATTTTGTCCAGAAACAGGCTGTATCAAATATGAATGAATATCATAAACGATGCAGAGCCACGCCCCCCCCCCCCCCCCCCCTGACAGAAACGCCAGGGGGGTGTGTTTATGTTTGGAACACAGCTCTTATATGACGTGATCTAACATTCCCCCCAAATGGGGATTTCAACACAAACAAGACCAGGAGACGTGGTTCTGCCGGACCCACAATAAATTCCTAGCACTTCGCATGACGCGTGGAGAAGGTCCCTTTTATGCCCATGTATGGACGAAAGGGGGACGGACAAAGCCTCATGTAGGCTGTCTGACCATTGATGGACGAAAGGGGGACAGGCGAGGTCTTTTTTTGCCCATGTATGGACGAAAGGGGGACGGACAGACATTTGGTGTCCAACTAAACCAATTAAAATCAAACCAACCTCTTCTCTGCTGTGTTGACCGACTGTCTTCCTCACTGGTGGCAGACAGCAGACGGTCAGACGCTCTCCTTGGGCGCCACCTGTTGGACGGAACACACAGCAGCAGTGTCAGTGTGAACATGGTCGTATAATTTACCAGGTTCAAGGTTAAAGGTTAAAGGTTGTACTGTATTGTTCCATCTTGTGTACAGTACAGAAGAGGTTTGGCTTCCTTCAGACAATGCAGCAGCATAGCTAACAACCAGGGCAGGAATTTCACGGCGGCCACGACATTGTTGCCCCTCTCATTGGCCGTGTGCCCCTCGAATAATTAGACCCTCCAGAAAAATGCGATTATGCGATCGGCATAATCAGCAAAATGGCGCATAATTATGCGGGGGTAACTTTTTGTTTTAAAAGCCTGCATCGCATCGCATAATATGCGCATCGCATCGCATAATATGCGCATCGCATCGCATAATATGCGCATCGCATAATATGCACATCGCATCACATAATATGCACTTGGCATCGCATATTTCGCAACTTTTCACATATTTCGCTTTTTTTCTCAACTTTTCGCATATCGCATATATCGCATATTGCCGCATATTTCACAACTTTCCGCATATTTCGCAACTTCCCGCAATTTCACCGCATAAAATTGCAAAAAAAAAACGCATATTTCATCGCAAAATCAAGGATTTTAGCCCGCATAATCAAGAGTTTTAGCCTGCATAATCTAGGATTTTTGCCCGCGTTTTTTCTGGAGGGTCTAAATAATGACATGCCTTCACGGCCACAGTGGTCGTGGCCCGTGGTGCCACAGTGGCCGTGGTGCCCCAGCTGCGCCCAGCAACTGATTTCACAGTTATTCCTCTGCGCAATTTTCCTGTCAATACGTTTCTTTTTTAGACACCAGTCCCTTTGGTTGAGCTGCGCAGCTACAACATGCACAGTGGTAGGTAGGATTGATTTTGAGCCTCCTATGAACCGTCGGAATCCCGCAACAACACAGTGTAATAGACACAAAAGCATTACCGGGCCAAAGAGGAGATAAATCTAACGCAGCCTGTTGAACTAATCAATGGTAGGTTTGATTTCTAGCCTGAGAAAGAGAGAGGATTCCGCAGTCCTACAGACCGATGTGCCCCGATGTTTTTTTCAACAGCAAAATATAGATGAAAAACATCTGATAAAATTCAGCGAAATCCCCAAATGATGAGTCTTAATATAAAGCAAGCAACAGAATAACTGCAAACAAATTAAAAGTTTAGGCTATCAATATCATACAAAAGAGTGACCTCACCGCTCTGATGGACAAGAAATAAATAATCCTTTTGCAAACCACATTCATGTTCTGTTTGTTTGTCTACAATGATCTAAATGGGAAGTTTATTTCAGCAGCTAGAATGTCACAGTTTAGTCCGTTTTTTGGTGCGCAACACAGCCCTCGTTTAAGTGAATTGTTTTCACCTGCTGACTGCTGTTGTACTGCTGTGCGCAAGTGTGCGAGTGTGCGCAACAGGGCATATCTCCGCCAAGCCAGGGTGACCTACCCAGGCCCATGAAATTCATATGCAGGCATAGTAGCCAATTAGAATGAAATCTGCAAAAACTGACTCATATACTGATACAGAACCATATATTGGCTATATATTATGGCTGTCGGGTGGAAATCGTGTATGTTCCTTTTGTATTATTATTTAAAAACAATTTAAAATCGTGAAAATAGCCAATCTACAAGCTGTAATTATTAATAATTAAGAAATACTATATTTTAAAGAGTGAAAAATCAACTAAAGTCATTATTAGTGCAAGTTCAATCACATTTAATTTGAATGAGAATAACTTGTGGGGAAAATACATAAAATCTCTAATCTGTGAATCTAATGTGATTAAAGGGATATTTCACTTTCAAAAAAACTTTTGGTCATTGTATCGTCTACTCAGGCTTTTGTGAACCCCCCCAGACAGTTTTTAATTTGCTTGATTCAGTATTTAGATATTTGATATTCATTTTATCAGACACGCCCCATTCCTATACAAACCCATTGTAACTTCAAACTCCATTTTAACCATGTTAGATTCATCAAAAACACCCGTCCTTGGTTCTGGTGACTCATACCGCCCCCCTAATACGTGAGGGGGCTGTGTTTTTTCAATTACTTTTTTCATTTATTTTTAATACATTTTTTTGAAAATGAAAAAAATAAAATACAATAAAAAATTAAATTAAATAAATGAAAAAATTAATCGGAAAAACACGGCCCCCTCACGCATTAGGAGGGCAAGGTGAGTCACCAGAACCAAGGATGGGTGTTTTCGATTAATTTAACATGGTTAAAATGGAGTTTAAAGTCACAATGGGTTTGTATAGGAAGGGGGCGTGTCTGATAAAATGAATATCAAATATCTAAATACTGAATCGAGTAACTTAAAAACTGTCTGGGGGGCTCAAAAAGGCCTGAGTAGATGATAAAATGACCAAACGTTTTTTTGAAAGTGAAATATCCCTTTAAAAGGTATAGGGCAAGTGATATTTTTTGGTTAAAACAAAAAGTATTTTGTTAAAAGGTTAAAGCACTATATTCTGATAGTAATCATTGCTATAGAAAATACATTTTCCGGTAAGTGTCAAAATCTCAGCCAATCAGGAGAAAGTACCAATATTTAAGCTTCATTTTTATAGTGTTCCACTTCCAATTTTGCCTGCTCATTTCTTAGTGTCATCACTTCAAATGTCACTTGTTTAATCTATATCCTGATTGAGTTCTCTGTCCTGGTTGGATAAAATTGGAAATGAAACTGAAGCGAAAATGCATTTTCTGTTTTATAAAGAGCTGGAGAGACATGGAGACTCATTTTACTGAACAAACACTCTATAGCAATGAGTACTATCACAATATAGAGCTATTTAACACTTATTTTAACCAAAGACAATCACTTACTGTACCCTACCTTTAATGTGACCCCTACTTCAGTCAGTGAAGTCCAGGGCTGAATGTGACATATATAACTAAATATTGGTCATTTGCCAACACATTATTTTGTGAAATAAATGGGTTATATATATTGCACAGATAGTTATACTATTCTCATAATATATTAAAATACAATCACAATGATTTTTTTGATGGCCTTCCTGCCCTGGCATTTGGCCTTTGTGCCCTCCAAAAAATGACAACACCAAAGGCCAAGTGGCCTTGCCCCTAAAATTACGAAATTCCAGGCCTGCTAACAACAGAATAATAATAGAAGATTTAAAGATAAGGAGTGCAAAAAAAAGAGCAAAAAGAGGATAAAAAGAGCATCATCAAATGTACAGATGTGCCATTTCAAAACTTCAAATGTCCAGCCATCGCCAAGACAGTACATTTTCAGGGGATTCCCAGGGCAATAAGAGGGACAAAGAAGGGCATTTAAAATGCTGAATTATTGTGATGATCACTGCTTTTATGATGCTAATTAATTTGAGCAACTGGTCAAGGACCTCTTCAAATCACCTTTCGCCTCATAATGAGTCCGACACCTTCTTCAACACACATTCTTTTGTTCTCATGTATATGGATGTCTGTTGAAGGGAAAAACGGGGGTGTGTACTGTGTAGTGACAACTTCTTTTCAGGGGCAAAACAGTGCATTTTTAAGGGCAAAACAGGGAGGAAAAAATGCATTTGCAGGGCACTTTCAGGGAAAGAACAGTAACGTGTGAAGTTTTGAAGTGGCACATCTGTATATGTGCATTTGGTATGTTGTAACACCAACAGCATTTTTTTACCAACAGCATGTTCAGACGGGGGTCCGCAGCCAATTACATATGAAAGTTGGGGGTCCTCGACACGAAATAGTTTGAGAAGCACTGATGTGAATAATTTATGAATTACTAAATGAATGAACATAAATGTCTAAAACAGTGTGAACAGACCATAAATATGAAGACATAAGTATAGTAAACAGAACAGACCATAGATACACACGGAGATAGACGGGAACGCCCCATTCCATGTTAGCTTGGGGTAAAACAGAACAATCTGCCTCATAGAGTTACATCATACACCAGGGGTATTCAACTAGATTAGGCAGGGGGCCACAACTGTAAAATAGTTTGGAGTTGGGGGCCACACAGTGCGCGCACATGCACGTGCGTGCGTGCGTGCACACAATTTTCGGGTCTAATTCGGTCTAATTCGGGTCTAATTCGGTCTAATTCGGTCTATTTCGGTCTAATTCGGGTCTAATTCGGGTCTAATTCGGTCTAATTCGGTCTAATTCGGTCTAATTCGGGTCTAATTCGGGTCTAATTCGGTCTATTTCGGTCTAATTCGGGTCTAATTCGGGTCTAATTCGGTTCTATTTAAGGTTGTAAGTTAAGTTCCAATGAAAGATGGCCTTTCAAGAACTAATGAAGGATAAATAATTTGTACTGTTTTAACTTTGATAACATAAAAACAAACATATATTTACATAAATAATAATTATGAAAAAAAAACAAAAAAAAAAACAAGATTTATTTATTTTTTTATTTTTTTTGGAATATGGCCAGGGGCCACAAGGAAGCTTCTCGCGGGCCGCACGGGGCCGCCAGTTGAATATCTATGTCATACACAATCGTTTGGATCACTTTCAGAGCTATTTTATGGACGATAGAAACATTGACAGCCAAGAAAAATCCATCAGAAGGACAGCTGGAACACAAGCGTACATTCGCCCTCGGAAAAGTTGACTTATTAAGATATGAGAGACTAAAAGGACCAAACAATGCCAATCTATGAGCTCACAGCGCGTCGGAACGCGACGCGTTGTAACTGTGAGCTAGATTGGCAATGTTTGGTTTATGTTCCCCCCCAGAATACGTAAACTGGGGTTCATGTGGTTTATCAGATTATCCTTATATCTGGCATTGATCAGGCTTCACTTAGGGTCTACAGCTGGTCCAGAACGCAGCCGCCCGCCTCCTCACCGGCACTAAAAAACGCGACCACATAACACAAGTCCTATGGCCACTCTTCGTTGGCTCCCGGTTCATTTTAGAATTGATTTTAAGGTTCTTTTATTTGATTTAAAACCATTCACGGCCTGTCCCCCTCCTATCTCTCTGACCTAATTGAGCCCTATATTCAGTGGTGGAAAAAGTACTCAAATTCTTTACTTAAAAATACTCTGTTACAAGTAATAGTCCAGAATTAAACATTTACTTGAGTAAAAGTGCAAACGTATTGGCATCAAAATGTACTTAAAGTACCAAAAGTAAAAGTACTAAATATTTGAAAATAGCAGATCTACAAGCTCACAACGCGTCGCGATGCGACGCGTTGTGAGCTTGTAGATCGGCTATTTTCAAATAGCCTAGGTATAAAATAGGGCTAAATTGGTAAATGTATGTTTTATAATGTAATAATTTATATCTGAAAAGTGACTAGTAACTAAAGTTTTCAAATAATTGTAGTGGAGTAAAAGTACAATATTTGCCTCTGAGATGTAGTGGAGTAGAAGTAAAAGCATTGGAAATTGGAAATACTCAAGTAAAGTACAAATACCTCAAAATTGTACTTAAGTACAGTACTTAAGTAAATGTACTTAGTTACTTTCCACCACTGCCTATATTCCAACCAGGGCCTTGAGGTCTGCGGATAAGCTACTGCTGGTCCCTCATACGACCAATTTGAGGAGTAGGGATGACCGTGCTTTTGCGGCTGCGGGCCCCAGGCTCTGGAATTTGCTGCCCCTCCCCATTAGATCTGCCCAGTCGATTGGGGCTTTTAAAAACTTACTAAAAACTCACTTATTCTCTCTTGCTTTTAGTCGCATTTAGCTATCCTGTTCTGTCCTAACTCTGCATTGTTTTGTTTCTCTTTTGTTTTTCTCTTGTTTTTGGTCCTGTGTATATATCATTTGTTGATGCCTCTTTGTGTCTAATTTACCTTATTTTAACCATGTTCAGCACTTTGGTTGGCTTTGAGCTGTTGTAAATGTGCTATATAAATAAAGTTTGATTTGATTATCCTTATATCTTGTTGCATGAGTCAAGTTTCAGCACAAGCACCACTGAGACCCGGAGATCTGTTTCCCTCTTTCCATCTCCGTCAGAATACCAAAACGCTCGCCCCAAAACACAGTCGCCCCGGGGCAAACCCGCCGGGGATTCACCTGGTATTCCTAAATGTAACCTCAGTAAAAACGCTGCCAAACACATAACCTTATTCCTAAACGTAACCTCAGTAAAACTATGCCTAACCCTGAACTTATTTCAAACCTTATCCTCTGTGAAACAAATACAAGAATACAAGAACCTGCGGGGCCTGCAAAAATCCCGCACCGTCCCACAGTAAACCGGATGATGTAACACACCTAACCCTGCTTGTTCTATTTGTTTTATGGGCTAATAAAAATAAGCAAACTTGCCCAAGTTATGTCATGTGTTTGTGTGGTCACTTGTTATAAACACTATCAAATGCAGAGGAGACAGGTTTGTGAATATATATATATATATATATATATATATATATATATATATATATATATATATATATATATATATATATATATATATATATATAAAAATATTGTTGATGTCCTTATATGGCCGTGACACGGCCTCTCTTTCTATCTCTCGCGCTCTCATTCTTTTTCCGTAGGCTATGTAATGTTTTATATAATAAAGAAAATGTTTTATATATAAATATTGCGGGTTTTAGCGCATCCTGATTAGAACATTCTTAAACATTCGACAATTAAGGTCTAATATTTCTATAATTGCTACAAATTGCTACAAAACCTGTATAGCAGTCATTTTGGGGTAAAATAAACAAGAAGTTGAAGGATAAAACTACTAATGATGATAATAACTGATAACGATGATGATGTTCACATCATGTAAACCATTTTAAATTGTTGTGCCTCTAGAAGGCAATGGAAAACAGAAAGGTCTTTAGTTGTGTTTTTAAATAAATAAGAGTGGCAGCAGACCTAATTAAACAATATTGTCTTTATATTATATCTTCCACAATCCACAAACCAAAATCTACATTGGATGGAAATACGTACAATAATGAATTCATTTTCTTATATAACTTTGGACTGATATGCACATATTACCTTGCAAATAAAAAAGGGATATAGGTATATGAGTTATATATATATATATATATATATATATATAGGCATTATGTATGACATATATGCAAAAAGTCAAATATATATTAGCTATATATGGGGGAGGCATGCGTTAATCCGACAGACCTTTTCTCCGACTATGTGGCATCCGCGTGTGGTTAGGGTTAGGGTGCGGGTTTGGTTCGGGTTTACTGTTTAATGTTTAGGCATTTGTGACATATATGCAAATATATGAACCTGATTGTGGCATATATGTGGACATATATAGAACATATATTCCCTATATGTCAACATATATGCACATATATGAGCCTGAATATGACATATAAGCGGCATATATTCTGCATATACCTACCATATATTGGCATATATGTTCATATATTTCCTTTCCGTGTGGGTCCCGCGGGTTAATTTGTGCTATTTAATATTTAATGATAAAATTAACCCGCGGGATGATGCGGGAGTAAACGTTAAAAGGAACCCGCGGGATGGCGCGGGACAAAATGGGATTTATTTTTTTCCTGCGGGAGGGAGCGGCGGTCAGTAATTAACCCTTGAAGCCCTGAAGAAGCATCTGTGTCACTTTTTGATTAGAGCTAAAAAGCATTATTTTACACTTTGGCTATTCAAAAATAGCAGATCTACAAGCTCGTAGCGTGGCACCGAGTGCCGTGCTACGAGCTTGTAGATCTGCTATTTTTGAAAAATCGTGAAAATGTGTGCAAATCTTTTAATATATATATTGTTTTAGAGCGAAAATTTTTAACTCAAATCTTTTCTTCCGGGGGTCCCTGGAACATATATTTTTAGATGGGGGTCCGTGGCCAAATACACGTCATTTTGGGGGTCCTTGACATGGAAAAAACAACCACTGATATTATGGCGACATACGTTTTTTCAAAAAACTGTTGAATCCCAGAAGCAAAGATTTGAGTTACAAATGTTCGCTTTTCTAACTCAAATCTCAAGATTTGCAAAAAAAAATAACGATTTTTCAAAAATAGCAGATCTACAAGCTCATAGCGCGGCACTCGCTCATAGCGCTATGAGCTTGTAGATCTGCTATTTTTGAATAGCCAAAGTCTAAAATCTGTAAAGTCTAAAAAATGCGACACAGACGCGTCCCAGGTCTTAAAGGGTTAACTGCGGGCGGTCAGGAAAAAAAATCAATGCGGGAACGTGCGGGAGTGGTCAAACGCGGGACTAAGAAAATAGTCCCGCGCAGGGCTCTACCTCTCGTCTCCCTCCGTCAGTGGCGTGCACAGACATTTTGAGGGGCAGGTGCTCAAGTAAATTATACTTTTTTTTTTTTACTTGGTCTGCTCTTTTTTCCCTTTACACCTATACCTCTTTGCCAAAAATAGCCGATCTACAAGCCGCGAGGCGTTGTGAGCTTGTAGATCTGCTATTTCTGGCTAAAGTTCTCCTCAGAAAAGGGATGCTAGGTTTCGAGTGGTTATGGTAAAAAGAAAAATCGTATCACATAAAGATTTGGCGGACCTCCTGTAGTAACTCTGAGGACCCCCTAGGGGTCCCGGACCCCCTGTTGAAGACCCCTGATGTAAACTGAAAAAAAGTGCCCTTTTTTAAAAAAAGGGCACTTCTGGTCAAGAGGGCAAAGGGCAGGTGCTCTAGCGCCACCTAGAGTCTATCTGTGCACGTCCCTGCCCTCCGTGTTACAAAACATGTTTACACATGCACAGTGTTTAATCGCCTGGTAGAGACACTATTACAAGACATCAAATCAAATCAAATCAAATCAAATCAAATCATGATCAATTACAGGTAAGTTGTTGTTTTTTTCTTTGGTTAAAATAAGTGTTAAATAGCTCTATATTCTGATAGTACTCATTGCTATAGAGGCAGTGGTTTTCAACCAGTGGTCCGGGGACAACCAGTGGTCCTTGAGGGGGTTCCAGGGGGTCCCCAGCCAAATTAATAATTAGGAACCAAATTGACCCTTATATGTCTGTAACTCTAAGAGTGTACAAATGGAACCAAATGGACCCGTTAGGGTCCATTTGGTTCCATTTGTACACTCTCAGAGTTAAATGAACACTAATGGTGATGATACAGTCTAGATTGGGACCCCCCAATAAACCTAAATGGTTGAGTCCCTGGCATATCTTTTCAAATGGGGGTCCGTGGGCTAATATGTGTCAATTTGGGGGTCCTTGACGCGAAAAAGGTTGAAAACCCCTGCTCTATAGCAATGATTACCATCACAATATAGTGCTTTAACCTTTTAACAAAATACTTTTTGTTTTAACCCAAAAATATCACTTACCCTACCTTTAAACGTACCATAATATCAAAGCCCAACAGCCATTAACTCACTGAGTGCCAGGATCGCCAGAATTATTTCAGAATTGATTCTGAAAAGTTTTTTTTTCACAGAAAACAAAAAGTGCTTAATAGGAAGAGAGATATAGCCTTTTTTAGTTCTAAGTTAAACAAGTAGTGGATGGAGCTGCACATCTTCAGGTAATGATATCTTGGGTTCTTTTTTTTCCAATATTTTTTCAAAAACACGTCTCCAGCTCCAGTGTTCATTTCCAGATTTACAATTGTGTTTTCTGTAGGTTTTTAAAACAAGGATAGTCTAGGGTTTGGCTTGTGTTGTGTGTAAATCTCTGCCATGTTGAACTGCGTTTCCAAACTGTAATGGCGTCGATGTCTCCTGTGCTTGGAAGTGCTGCGCTACGAGCTTGTAGATCTGCTATTTTTGAAAAATCGTGAAAATGTGTGCAGATCTTTGAATATATATATTTTTAAAAGCGAACATTTTTAACTCAAATCTTTGCTTCTGGGGGGGGGTCCCCGGAACAAGATATTTTGATGGGGGGTCCGCGGGCCAAATACATATCATTTTGGGGGGGGGTCCTTGACATGGAAAAAGATTGAGCACCACTGATATAGAAACATACGTTTTTCAGAAAACTGTTGAGATTTAGGAGACATGTAGAATCGGCTTCAGGTCTCAATGGGTTAAATTGGTATGAGTTTGAAAAACCTCAAATCCCTCTGTCTGTACCAGCTGTGGGGGAAATCTGTGTTTCCCCCCCGAGCCAAACTCCGCCCCCCTAGGTACCACCCACTGATGACACTACGGCGTGTGCATAAAGACATTTAAAGACATATAAAGACATATAAAGACATATAAAGACATATAAAGACATAAATACAGTAAACACAAGCAACAGACCCGTTGGAAGCAGGCTGCTGCGTTGGCACCGTGCCCGTGGATCGGCCGCCGCCCCGCGGACTGCTTCCGTCCGCCGCGCGATTGGACGAACGCGCTTCGCCGCCGGCCGCGTGGCATCTCCGAATGGGCGCTGGCGCGACGTGACCCGGGATCGGTTCGCCGATTCCCAGCAGTTTCCTGATGATCCCTCTCACGTCCTGTTCTGCTGGCCTGGAGTGTGACACATTATAGAGTCTGAATTACACCTCCTTCTACACCTCCTGTTCTGTAGAGTCTAGAACTACACCTCCATCTACACCTCCTGTTCTGTAGAGTCTGAACTACACCTCCATCTACACCTCCTGTTCTGTAGAGTCTAGAACTACACCTCCATCTACACCTCCTGTTCTCTAGAGTCTAGAACTACACCTCCATCTACACCTCCTGTTCTGTAGAGTCTAGAACTACACCTCCATCTACACCTCCTGTTCTGTAGAGTCTGAACTACACCTCCATCTACACCTCCTGTTCTGTAGAGTCTAGAACTACACCTCCATCTACACCTCCTGTTCTGTAGAGTCTAGAACTACACCTCCATCTACACCTCCTGTTCTGTAGAGTCTAGAACTACACCTCCTGTTCTGTAGAGTCACATTATAGACACATTATAGAGTCTGAACTACACCTCCTCCTACACCTCCTGTTCTATAGAGTCTGAACTACACCTCCTCCTACACCTCCTGTTCTATAGAGTCTGAACTACACCTCCTCCTACACCTCCTGTTCTATAGAGTCTGAACTACACCTCCTCCTACACCTCCTGTTCTATAGAGTCTGAACTACACCTCCTCCTACACCTCCTGTTCTATAGAGTCTGAACTACACCTCCTCCTACACCTCCTGTTCTGTAGAGTCTGAACTACACCTCCTGTTCTGTAGAGTCTGGAACTACACCTCCTGTTCTGTAGAGTCTAGAACTACACCTCCTGTTCTGTAGAGTCACATTATAGACACATTATAGAGTCTGAACTACACCTCCTCCTACACCTCCTGTTCTATAGAGTCTGAACTACACCTCCTCCTACACCTCCTGTTCTATAGAGTCTGAACTACACCTCCTCCTACACCTCCTGTTCTATAGAGTCTGAACTACACCTCCTCCTACACCTCCTGTTCTGTAGAGTCTGAACTACACCTCCTGTTCTGTAGAGTCTGGAACTACACCTCCTGTTCTGTAGAGTCTGGAACTACACCTCCTGTTCTGTAGAGTCTAGAACTACACCTCCTGTTCTGTAGAGTCACATTATAGACACATTATAGAGTCTGAACTACACCTCCTTCTACACCTCCTGTTCTATAGAGTCTGAACTACACCTCCTTCTACACCTCCTGTTCTATAGAGTCTGAACTACACCTCCATCTACACCAGTGGTTCTCAAACTTTTTCATGTCAAGGACCCCCAAATTGACACTTATCAGCCCGCGGACCCCCATTTGAAAAATGTATGCCAGGGACCCCCCATAAGAGAAGATTTTTACGGCTCTCTAGCAGTGATTCTCAACCATTTTAATTTCAAGGACCCCCCAGTTTAACATGCATTAGGGCTACGGACCCCCATTTAATGGCATTTCTATCTCTGGGACCCCAATTCATATTGTAAAATCTATGTCAATGTAACTCTGAGAGTGTACAAATGGAACCAAATGGACCCGTTAGGGTCTAGAACTACACCTCCTGTTCTATAGAGTCTAGAACTACACCTCCTGTTCTATAGAGTCTAGAACTACACCTCCTGAATGTGATATAGAGTCTGAACTACACTACCATACTAGGCAGACAGACAGGCAGACAGACAGACAGGCAGGCAGGCAGACAGACAGACAGACAGTGTGCGGTTGTCACATTTACGTACCGTTGTGCGGCATTTCCAGTATGCACCCTGTTTGTCCTGGCTCCGTTAGCCACGCCCCTGGCTCCGTTAGCCACGCCCCTGGCTCTGTTAGCCACGCCCCTAGCTCCGCTAGCCACGCCCCTGGCTCTGTTAGCCACGCCCCTGCCATTCTGGTTACAACAAACAAAGAGACAAACACTCAATCAATTATTATAATGAATTAAAATGATAATTATCTTCTGTGCTCCATTAACCACTTAAAGAAGCACTTCATCCATTTTTTACTTAAAGAGGTACCATGTTTTTGCACTTTTTCTGTTTTTCATGTGTCTATGAGGTTGATAGAACTTCATTAAGCCCCCTGGTGGTGTTTGTATGGTGTTTTATGTCTTCTCTGACTATTTTGAGTTTCTACCTGGAGGCTGAAACCTTGAGGGTCAAACGTGCCAATAGAAAAACAGCGCTTTAGTGACCAGGTAAAAACATACCCTCCCCCTCATTATCATAACACAACAGGTGTGGGCATGAGGAGGAGGAGGAACTAGGACAGGTGGGTGGTGCTAAGGTGGTGGAGGAGGTGCTAAGGTGAGAACGAGGTATACTTAATGAACTGGAGGCGTGTCCACATAAAAACAATTTTAACAATTTCTGTACACTTTTTTGAAAATAATCTTCCTCCTAGTATAACCATAATACCTGATGATTATGTTTTAGGAGGGGGGGAATCACAGCACCCCGTCTTTAATCTTCATATAATTGATTCAATTGGACCAATCGTATTAAGATAAGATATAATATAATATTGAATTAATATATTGAATAAAAACATAATACAACTAGAAAAAGTGCTCCTCGGAGCACAGGTCTCCTCCAGTACTGTTCCTGATTAATCCTGTCTTACCTCACTTCAAAAGATATAAATGATCTTCTGAAGTGACACACCTATTTATAGGTCTCTATTTCATCATGCGTCTCGCTAGCCAATCAAAGCACACCCTTTCAACATATTGTCACGTGTCACGTGAAGCTTGACCAATGTTAGCTCGGTGGACACACGGACACACGGAAGGACGAGAACGAAAACTGGCGGAGAAAATGATTCATGATTATAATTATATAATCAAAACGAGGTGATTTTAAGATGGTTACCGCGGCGACAGGCGTGGAGTCCTGGAGGCTGGACAGTGGAGGCTGCATCGCAACGCTGTCCGTCTCTGGCTTCGTCCAATAAATCCATCTCTTGGGGAACGCCATCTTATGTACGATAAAGACATTATTGTGTTAAAAACATTGTCTGTATGATCAATACATTATACATTAACAACATCTTATGTACGATAAAGACATTATATGTTAATAACATTGTCTGTATGATCAATACATTATACATTAACAACATCTTATGTACGCTAAAGACATTATGCAAGCCCTTCAGCCCATCCTGCACCGTGATTGGCCAATAGTCTACAACGCAGTCTACACCCCTTTGTTAATGCAAATCGATACTTTTGCAAAGTCAGCCAATCACATTACAGCTAGTGTCATCACCACTAGCTGTAATGTGATTGGCTGACTTTGCAAATTCAGGACTGTGATTGGCTAGCGAAACACATGACACATGTGCAGCCCTATGAATAGCAGTATGGACTTGGAAAAAGTAATTTATTCTTTTTTTTAAGTGAGTCATGTTGTGATGACCAGACACCGCCCACTTCACACTGGGTGTGATTTTTTCAATAATGACCACCTCACCATACATTATCCCGCTTATTACACGGCTACTTAATACATAAATAGATAAACTGACCCAACGGTAACAACAAAACAAAGTATTTCCTTGCTTATGACAGTATTCCATAAGTGTTGGTCTGGGCGGACAGGTTCGCCTAGGAAAGCAAATGAAAGTATTCCATAAGGTAACCGGACGACTCGCCCCAAAACACACTCGCCCCCCATTCTATAGAGCGCCGGAGTACCCTATAATACCCATAGACCAGTGGTTCTCAAACTTTTTCATGTCAAGGACCCCCAAATTGACACTTATTAGCCCGCGGACCCCCATTTGAAAAGATACATTTTAAGGACCCCCCAGTTAGACATGCATTAGGGCTACGGACCCCCATTTAATGGCATTTCTATCTCTGGGACCCCAATTAATGTTGTAAAACCAATGTCAACTTAACTCTGAGAGTGTACAAATTGTACAATTGTACAATTTGTTCGGTTCGGTAGTCCAATCAGAGGCAGCTGGGGGGGGCGGGACAACTAGATTCTGACAGGTCTTAGAAAAGACGCGCTGTGATTGGGCCAGTAGTCAACGCGCTGTGTGAGCGCTGTGATTGGCCAGTATAGTCACTTTGAGCGTCCGGTTATCCTACGCTAAAATGGCGGGCCGCGATACGAGTTGCTCCAACGAACTGCAGAGGCCAAGGAGGTGTTAGTCCGGGAGTCAAAGGGGGATTTTTGGATGAACGTGGTTTCGTCGGTAAAAGTTTTTTTCTCAACTGATTCTTGCTGCTGGGGGTCCCCTCTGCTGGGGTTCCCCTCTGCTGGGGGTCCCCTCTTAAGGATTCAAGAGGGTGCCCAGTGAAATCCCTTGGGCATTTTTTTATTATTAACCCCTTAATGCCCAAAACACAAAAAAAAAATCACCCAAAATAGACTTCTATGCCTATGGTATTTCATGCAAAATACTTGATCTAATTGCTTAAAATGTGCTTTCTACAGTGTGTAGTGTATCCATGTAAGTGGATGTGCTTTTAAATATTAACCCCTTCATTCCCAGAACAACTTAATCTTTAAACTGTGATATTGTGAAATAGAACATGCACAGAAATCAAATCAAATGCGATCAGACCTGCTTTCTACTAAGTCTAATAGTGGAACTGGTCATGTTTCCTTTTGGATGAATGCATATTAACCCTTTGAGGCCAACCATCTTTTAGTCATCAACCCTTAAATGCCCAAAACAAACAACGTTTTTTTATGGCATTTTATGCAAAAAAATATTGATTTAGCGCATCAAGTTTGATTTCTACAGTGTTTATCAATGAACGTGGATGTGTAAAATTTGTTTTTTTGATTTCACATTAGAACATTTCATAGATATTTAACTCCTTCACACCCGAAGCACCAAAATCCATTAAAAATGTTGATTTATGACATGTTATGCACAGTAAATCATATGAAAAAAATGCCCAAGGGATTTCACCGGGCACCCTCTTGAATCCTTAAAGGACGACTTCACCGCTTTTCAACCTATCTTCATATAATAGGTCCTCACTAATACTCATGATAAAATGGTACAATTTTTTTCTACTCGGTCTGTGTCTCAGAGGAGGGCTGTGGACAGTTCAGAGTCCCGTCTACCAGTGACATCATCAATGGGGAATCCAAGCTAATAGAAACTGAAGGCTTTCTATTCCTGGAAAGTTGCAATGCAATGATAGAAGCCATTGTTCTCGTGTTAATAAAAATCTAAATAAAAAATGTGAAATCTTGTTGGAAAATAAAAATCATGTCTAACGATGATGTCACTGGTAGACGGGTTTCTGAACTGTCTACAGCCCTCCTCGGAGACACAGACTAATTAGAAAAAAATTGTACCATTTTATCATGAGCTTTAGTGAGGACCAATTATATGAAGACAGGTTGAAAAGCGGTGAAGTCGTCCTTTAAGAGGGGACCCCCAGCAGCAAGAATCAGTTGAGAAAAAAACTTTTAACCGACGAAACCACGCCGCGACAAACAAGGAGGTGTAGAAGAGAGGACCAAATAGAATCACTTTTTGGTTATTGCATCATCTATTTCCAGTGGTGGAAAGTAACTAAGTACATGTACTTAAGTACTGTACTTAAGTACAATTTTGAGGTATTTGTACTTTACTTGAGCATTTCCAATTTCCAATGCTTTTACTTCTACTCCACTACATCTCAGAAGCAAATGTTGTACTTTTACTCCACTACATTTACTTGAAAACTTTAGTTACTAGTTACTTTTCAGATGTAAACTATGATATAATGAAACATACATGAACCACTTTAGCCCTATTTTATACCTATAGGCTATTTGAAAATAGCAGATATACAAGCTCACAACGCGTCGCGACGCGACGCGTTGTGAGCTTGTAGATCGGCTATTTTTTTCCCGGCTATTTTTACTTTTGGTACTTTAAGTACATTTTGATGCCAATACTTTTGTACTTTTACTCAAGTAAATTTAGAATTCTGGACTTTTACTTGTAACGGAGCATTTTTATATTGCAGTATTGGTACTTTTACACAAGTAAAACATTTGAGTACTTTTTCCACCAATGTCTATTTCTCACTTCAAATGTTTTATAAAACGTTGTTTAGCTGTATGTGTGTGTGTGTGTGTGTGTGTGTGTGTGTGTGTGTGGCTGTCATCATGTCAGTCACACAAAAGCATCAAACATAACAGATCTATAAGCTCACAATGCGGGGACGCGGTGCGAGCTTGTAGATCTGCTATTTTTACACATTTTCAACATGTTTAGAGTGAAGACGAGTTTAAAGGCAGAGTATGTGATTTACTTTGTTTAAAATAAGAGTTAAATAGCTCTGTGTTGTGACTCACCACGCACACACACACACACACACACACACACACACACACACACACACACACACACACACACACACACACACACACACACACACACACACACACACACACACACACACACACACACACACACACACACACACACACACACACACACACACACACACACACACACACACACACAGTGTCACACAGTGTCACACAGCATACTTACTTACCCTCCAATAGCACTTCTAGCAACACGTAACAAACACAAACAGACCTGCACGTCGTAGCTATAGCCTGGAGGTGTAACAGAGATTAGTGGGTTCCACTTGCTCCCTAAGTAAGGGCATTTCTTATTGGTTAGTGGGCGGCACCTTATTGAGTAACACAGGTGTCCATGTTAGAGAGGTGCCAGTCTTGATTAGATTTGCCCAAGACGTGCTGCTGAGGCGTGTGTTACACCAAAAGAGGTGTCTGACCAGAAAACTGTGTCTATTCTTACCAGATTTGGCCAAGAATAAACTGTCAACAAAGAGAGGGTCTGGAACTTCATTCATTCACACAACACAACGCAGATCAACTGTTACAGAGGCTTCCACTGGTTTCCGGTTCCGGTGACAGTTTGAACAATGTTTTTATAAAGCTTTTAATTCATCTGAACATACACACACACACACACACACACACACACACACACACACACACACACACACACACACACACACATTAACACACACACACACACACACACACACACACACACACACACACACACACACACACACACACACACACACACACACACACACACACACACACACACACACACACACACACACACACACACACGCCAGGTCTTGGAAAACCCCACCCCCGCTGCTCAAACCCCGCCCGCGCTTCTCAAACGCCCTGGTGACGCAGGCAAACGCCGCCCCTTTTGTCCTTCTGCAATATCTAATGTATTTATTAACGTCAAACGTAGTCTTAGAAAATAATTTCTCCATGCTACGTGACCACAGCAGTACGGTTTCACTGCGACCACCTCCATTCAGAACGTCATGTTTTATTTTTTTATTACAAATTAGTTTAAATAATAATACATTCATTCATAATAATAAATAATAAATGATGGCACATACACACGTTTCCACTTCGCTGGACTGTCTGTACATTGATCCGTTTAACTGCTAAAAAATACACTAATCTTTTATGTAGGCCAATTAATGATATGCCAGCCAACTTGTGATATGGAGTATTAATATTATGGAGTATATAATGATGGTCTTCATTGTTTCTCTGCTGGCTTGATTGCATATATATATTATATATATATATATATATATATATATATATATATATATATATATATATATATATATATATATATATATATATATATATATATATATATAGATAGATAGATAGATAGATAGATAGATAGATAGATAGATAGATATATATATATATATATATATATATATATATATATATATATATATATATATATATATAAACAAGCATTTCAAGGGTAAATGTAAGTATGATAATGATGTACTGTGCATGTTCACATGTTCACATTATTTATATATATATATATAAATAATGTGAACATGCACAGTACATCATTATCATACTTACATTTACCCTTGAAATGCTTGTTCATGCCCAAAATCATTGGATATACAGGGTTTGAAGCAATATTAGACCTTAATTTCAAAATGTTCAATCATGTATAGTCTATGCTTTAAATTACTTAATACCGCTTTTCCATTTTTTTTTTACACAATTTTACATCAAGATCCCCACTCTTCCTTAGCCTCTGTCTCACAAAACACCCATGTGTTGTGAGCTTGTAGGTCTGCTAGTTTTGTCATTCGCAATGCTGCACAACCAAGTGTGGGTGGTTAAATTGATTATCCACACGCAATAAAGAACATGATACTTAAATAATACAACAGAATGCACCTTGGTGTATTACTGAATCAATGCATGGTCAGGGAGCACCATCAGGGATGAATGGTCCATATACAACCATTAGGCTGAACAGAGAATCTTCTGATTAGTGTAACATCTGGCACAAAAGATAAGTACATGAAATAACACGTCTACAGAATTAGGATCTTTATTCGTCTCTGAAAAACAGGATTTATGTGGTAGTTTGTACAGCAGCTAAGGGCCAGACAGCTTCAGGCCAACATTGTTTTAGGCACAAATAATAATCTGAGGCAGCATGTCTAGTTTACACCAGCAGCACCCTGTTTGGAAGGTATACAGAGGGATCTGAACACAACATGGCAGTCTGAGGTCAAATGGCACAGAGCTAAGAAGTTAAGAGCACACCACATTTGTTAAAGTTGTTCTGTGCAAATTTCCAAAAAACGACTTTTAGCAGCCTCTGCTGGTCATTACCGTCACTGCAGGCCGTTTCTTTATTACTGCGTCACCCAGAATTCCATTCGTTTTCACCGGAAGACGGAAGTGTTTCAAAAAGCGTTCTTTTAATAGTTTTATACGATCTGTGGATCGTTTCTCTTAGCCAGTGGAGCATTAGTTACCGTGAGCTGTGTTTTCTTTTTCTGTTTTTTTTTTCGTTCTTCAAATCATACAATCTCTTAAAATCAGCGTGAGTTTCCTTTTGTTATTAGCGCGGTAGTTCCTGGCCAAACAGGAAACCGGCGCGGTAGTTCCTGGCCAAACAGGAACCTGGTGCATTTCCGCTTCCATTTTCTGGCCAGGTGATGTCATTTTCGAGGGAAAGTCATGCTCGACAGCGTTCAATAGAAAATATATAAATAAAAGGCTTTCGGGGGTGAAATTCATGGAGTGGGTGTTGTGAAACATTTGCCACTCACAAAAGATATACAATTTAACTTTAGTTTTACTGAAAACGTTACCTAGTATTACTTTAACAGTAAAAGCAAACTAACAAGACAACTATTTGGCCTAACCCTCACTCAAGTGAACTGTCGGGGTTGGCTCAAGGTACAGTAGAAGACAGCATGCAACATATCGCCACGGATCTGGTCTTCAAGATGCTCAGAGGATCAGTGCGCCTGCCCAGATACCTGTCAAACTACTTCTCTAGACTCAATGAGCAATCACTTTGGGTGCCTTTTGCTCTCTGCAACAGAGTGTGCCAGAAAATGGGGAGCTCTCGTTCGGACCGTCTTGGATGGCTGTAGCCGTGGTCAGGTCCAGTCAGGACCTTGACAGGACGTCCAGCATTTAGGCGACGCCTTCCCCCCAAGCGGACCTTGCGCCTGCGTATTGATGGTGGCCCCACATGGATTGCAGGCCCTGCATGCCTGGCAGCTCTACGGATGGCTGCCGATCTGTATGATGCCAACCTGGTGTTATTGTAGCGGCCAAACATATGGAGGGCTGTGGTAACTTTGACTGGATTGTTTTTAGCGGTGCCAACCGCTCTATACATGACTTTGTCTGTGTGTCCGTTTGTTTGAGCCTGGGATGAATGAGCACGGGATTTTAAACAGCTATAACTCCAGTTTGCAGCATGCCACCAAGTCCACATTTGGTATGTGGACTTAGACCACCAATAGGGACCAGCATGAATTGCTGAAGCCCCGCCCCCTCTGTCTTCCCATTGGCTGGCCTTCAAACAGCCATAACTCAAGTTCGCAGCATGCTACGGAGTACAAATTTTGTACATGCACTAAAACCAGCAATAGGGACGAACTGTAATTACTTAAGCCCCGCCCCCTCTGTCTGCCCATTGGCTGGGATTTAAACAGCCATTCCAGTTTGCAGCATGCTACCAAGTACAAATTTGGTAAGTGGACTCAGACCACCAATAGGGACGAACTGAAATGAGTTAAGCCCCGCCCCAAAGGCACCGCTTCCTTCACACAGGGTGTGATTTTTTATTTTTTGGTAGGCTTTGACTGCAGCCGCTACTGCAGCTGCCAAAGATGAGTCGCTGCTGACCTTAGCTTTCAAGTCATCATACAGCTCAGCAAGTCCTGCTGTTGCAGCTTCACGTGATGCTGGAAAACAATACAAAATCAGTTAACAAAATGCATACTTTTAGAAGAGCGAGTAATTATGTTATCACTGCAATACTGTACAACAGGCCTAAAAGTTAAAATAATCCAGTCTGACTGATTACCTTCTTCTGAAGCAGCCCAGTGAGCCTCTTCAGCAACGCTCTCCTCCACGGAGAGGGTGCCAGGGTCAATGGCCACGTCCGCGTCTCTCACCGTCTCTGGCTGAAGCTCGGGCTCGCGCACCTCCCTCAAGGGTTTAAAGAACTGGACAGGATGATGTTCTAAAAATGAAGCAATATTGCACATTCCGCTGTCATCCGTTTTTATTGTCATTACTACACAGGTAGGGTAAGGGAGTTATCCTACGCTGAGTAGATACAAAAACAGCAACAGATCGATGTCCAGTCACTATTGCTGTTTTGTTGTATTTATTGAAGTATTGCAGTTAACATGTAAATTATGGTTATGGTTTCTGTTAAGAACTGTTTGGCTCCCTCACATGTGTCCTTACACAATTACTGCACCTGTGCCCCTATATATTACACACACACACACACACACACACACACACACACACACACACACACACACACACACACACACACACACACACACACACCTGTCCATCTGAAGACTGCCACCAAGTGTCCAATAATAATACAACACACCTTACCTAATGTGCCACCATCATAAATGGCTCCTACAAATATGATAGAACAAAATGTATATAAAATGCATTAAAATCACAGTACAATTGATCACCTTACCCAATTGAACCCCAGGATCCATATGCGGTGTGGGGGGGGGGGGGGGGGTGTACAAGCTCACAGCGCGTCACGTTGTGAGCTTGTAGATCAGCTATTTTTGGCGAAGACATTTGGTGTAGACTTTTACTTTTCTCCACCCAAAAAACTAAAATGGCAAATCTACAAGGTCAGGCTCTTGTGACCTTCTAGATGTGCCATTTTCGCTATTCACTGTACAACAAAGTATGTAGGGGTTTAGATGTTAAATATAATTTATATTTACTTACTACCAGTTGCGATGTAGTGTAGCTCTGCCTTCTCGTCTGCTGTCTGTGGCAGGAAGTTGGAACATGACACTCTATGCTGGAGGACAACAGCAGCCTGGTGTTTGCAGGGCCCACCAGTGCTACCCATTGGACAGGTGCATGTTGCCAGGTCAAGATCTACATCGTAGGTCTTTCCAGGAGTAGAGGAGCTTTGGACTTTGAAGTGGCTGGCAGCAATCTATGTGGAAAAGACAAAAACTTTTGTATTAATTCACTGAAACTTCTTTCCACCTCCATCCTTTCCAGGTGAATTTATTCAGTCACTAATCAATGTGGCTTTGTTTAAAAAAAAGAAGTACTACTCAACTGGTGGATGTCCTCAGGTTTTACAGTGTTGTCCTTCACCAGGAACCTTGACTTCTGGAAGGCTTCCCAACGGCCAATGGCAGCATGAGTTACTTTGGCCTGGTAGTACTCACTCAAGCGGTTTGCCAGGAAGTCGAAAAGCTGCAGTACATTGTATGCCTTGGTGCGATGTAGGATCTTGTCCCTTAAAATCCTCATGGCAGCCTCACAGAAGTTGTTGGTGTTGTTTCCTCTTACAGGCAAGGCGTTCCTGTAGCAGAGGGCCCAACACTCTCTCCGGCTGTAGAGGGTCTCCATGTATGTCTTGAACTTCAGATTCCTTTACAGTGTTAAATACAGAGTATTAATGATATTGAACACATTATGTTTAATTCCAGTATCTACAATGACAAACATTCATCACTAGGTCTGATTGGCTAAAATGCAATGACGCTATATAGTAACATGTCTGCTGTCAGTCACAAATTTGACCAACCTGGTAACAACAGAGCTCTGTGAAGCCTGATGGTAAAGGCTGTGCAATGCAGCTTCCTCCTTGGCATACAGCATACAGTCAGGGTCGGAAATATTTGGACAGTGACACAATTTTCATAATTTTGGCCCTGTACGCTACCACAATGGATTTGAAATGAAACACTCAAGATGCAATTGAAGTGCAGAATTTCAGCTTTAATTTGAGGGTATTTACAACAAAATTGAAAGAAGGGTTTAGGAATTGCAACAATTTTCAAACATAATCCCCTCATTTTAAAGGACCTTAAGTAATTGGACAAATGAATATAATCATAAACAAAATGTTCATTCTTAATACTTTGTTGAAAAGCCTTTGCAGGCGATGACTGCCTGAAGTCTAGAACCCATGGACATCACCAAACGCTGGGTTTCCTCCTTTTTGATGCTTTCCCAGGCCTTGACTGCAGCTGTCTTCAGTTGTTGTTTGTTTGCAGGACTTTCTGCCTTAAGACGGAAGACATCAGCGGTTGATGACCGCAGGATCATTGCCATGGTAAAGAAGAACCCCTTCACAACATCTACTGAGGTGAGACAGACTCTCCAGGAAGTAGGCGTACCATTATCCAAGTCTACCATAAAGAGAAGACTTCACGAGAGCAAATACAGAGGGTTCACCACAAGGTGCAAACCTTTCATAAGCCTCAAGAATAGAAAGGCTAGATTAGAGTTTGCCAAAACACATCTAAAAAAGCCAGCCCAGTTCCCATCATTCTGGTACAGGTTGATCTTAGTTTCATCTGTCCAAAGAATGCTGTTCCAGAACTGCATGACCCGATAATAATACCAACATAATGCATGACAACGCTACAAAATTGCTTGTTATATTTGTCTTTGTAGCTTGTAGATCGGCTATTTTTTAAATAATTATATGTAAATGTATGATAAAAAAAGTTAATTCTTTATTATTAAAAACATTCTGTCTTTGCAGGACAACGTGTTGTTGGTCTCGGCTGCTTCAGACGGCTGTGGAAGGCGATCCTCCCTCAGATAACAGCCTCCAAACCCAGGACAGATTTGTGTTGGCAATGCTACAAAAACAACTACCAGCTCCGCCGTGTCAACCTAGATGACCCGGAGAAAGCAGCAAAACATCAAGAGCAAATCGATCACCTGACATGTGCTCGAAAAGAGAGAGAGTTGTACCAACAGATGACAGCTGCCTCTAAGAAGATCTGTGAGGACATGCAGCTATCTCTGGGCCCCTCCACACCTGCAAGCAAGAACATCACAATACACTACAGCTTTGATTTTGCACAACAGGTGAGACTAATTCAAATTCTATTTTCACATGCCTGTGACATGATTGTGATTTGTTTGTATTGGTAGCACAAGTTAGGATGTTGATATTAATGTCATGTTTTTTTTTATCTCTCCTCTCAGGTGCACTACCCTACTTCTGCTCTTCAGGTTAGCCCACTGTTTTTTCTCACTGCACGCAAGTGTGGCCTCTTCGGTGTCCACTGTGAAGGGTTGACGAAGCAAGTGAACTACCTGATTGATGAAGGGATGGCATCAGGAAAAGGCAGCAATGCTGTCATCAGCTACGTGCATCATTTTTTCAAGAACTATGGAGTTGGAGAAGCACACGTGGACCTTCATTGCGACAACTGCAGTGGGCAAAACAAGAACAATTATATGCTCTGGTACTGTGCCTGGCGGACGATTCACAAGCTTCACACGACGCTGGGCCTGCACCTCCTGATTGCCGGCCACACCAAGTTTGGCCCAGACTGGTGTTTTGGACGCTTCAAGCAAGTCTTCAGGAAGAGCAGAGTGGACACCTTAGCAGACATTGCTACGGTGATGACTAAGAGTTCTGAGGTCAAGGGAGTAAACCTCTCCCAGCTTGTAGGACTGGAAGATGGCACAGTGCTGGTTGAAGGCTACGACTGGCAGATGCATTGTGGTCCCTACTTCCGCAAGTTTCCACAGATTAAGAGCTATCAACACTTCAGGTTTGATTCAGCCAGGCCTGGTGTGGTGTTGGCCCAAAAATACTGTGACTCAGAAGTAATCCAGTTTCAGCTGCTCATCGACCCTGATGTCCTCCCCCCAGCAGATGGTGTTCCGGTGCAACCCCCACCTGGACTTGACATGGCACGGCAGGAGTATTTGTTTACCAAAATCAGAGAATTCTGTGCTGATGATGCAAAAGACACCACATGCCCTAAGCCACAGTCCACAGCACAGAAGAAGAAGAAGACTGTCCGATTATAGCTCTACACTCCCACCAACACAGCATCCTTTTACACAAGGAAGAACTGTTTACACTTCATCAACCTCATATTGACTGCTATTTGACTCTTTACTACAATAACCTTTTTTGAACACACCTGTGGATTATACCAGGGACAAAATGACTTGGACTTTGCTCTTCCTTGTACCCACCTGTGGACTACACCAGGTAAAAGTGACTTATTTTTTCTCCCTCATGGAACTGCTACTTTGTGGATTATGCGGTCGACACGCACTGACATTTTGCACCATAATCCCATGTATAAAGCACTGACTTTATTTTGTTTTTTTGTTGTGCTTTTCTTTTTTTTTTAGCACCTTAACTAACGTCCATATGTATATCATACTGCACACAGTATACATTGCTGCTATGCTCAGGCACCATCGTCATATTTTTTTTTATCTCAGGTACTAGTGTAAATATGTAGATAACTCTTTTGGCTTTTTTGTTGTTCTCTTGTTTTGATCTCTCTTCCCACTTGCCCCCTACACATACAATACAGTATATTGACTGCTACTTGAGTCTTTACCACAATAACCAGGGAAGGTGCAATATTAAACTGTATATTCTTTATTATCCTTAGTCCCATGGAAAGTGCAATATTGTATATGCCTATGACCATATGTTTTCATACTTTATTACAGAAATGTTAGCATGATGACATTTATCAATTATGTGAAAATAAACAAACTAGTTCAATTCTTCTCTCTTTTTTATTCTTTTTTTTTGTTTTGTTCAGATGATCTACAGGCTTAAAAATGTCAGAGTTCTAGGTTACTTTATTCTTCCCTTTGGGAATTGTGTCCTGGTGTATGTCCAGCTGCCACATAATGTACTGTTTCAATGTACATTTAGAAATTTAAAAGCAGGTCAAGTCTGTTTCTAGAGTTGACAGCTAATTGTCACTCCTGTATGGGGAGTGGTTAGGGGTGGGGGAGTGAATAGGGGTGGGGGAGTGATTAGAGGTGGGGGAGTGATTAGGGGTGGAGTTGAGTACCTATTGTCCCTCCCATTGTCACACCCATTTCTGGGCCTCTGAAGTGTTAAAAAGTCTAGGATCTTTGCAGGGCAATTTCTCTGCTTTGGGGTTTAAGGTTCAACAAGATTCAAATAGTCACAACTTCTTTAAAAATTGTCCAATTTCAATGAATGATACATCATATGAAAGGTTATATTCTCTACTTTAATAATCTGTAAAAAAATGAAAAATGAAAAATGCCTACATGCGGCATAAACCATTGGACCCAGTCACATATGTGGTTTTCCGGAACCAACGCGAAAGGTTCGGAATCTCCATATGCGGAGTCCTGACTACTAATTGAAGCTGCCTACGATCTTAGCTAGGCCTCGACCCGACCCGATACACAGTTTTTCGGATCCGGCACGAAAGGTTTGGAATCTCCGTATGCGGAGATGACTGACATCGGGCTGTTCCGGAGCAAGCGCTGACTCATTGTGACATCACTTCATAAAAGGCATCACATACACTAGATGAGTCAACAAAAAATCTCTGAGTGTGGCATAAACTATAGTCTTTCTTCCTCTCACTCCGAGGTGACAGATGAAAGTATATAAGCCGGCTTCTAAGCTAAGTCCAGCACTCTTGACAGACCTCTGCATATAGTCTATAAGCAGCTCTCAAAAAAATGAGTACTCCAGAAAAGCTACCAAAGCTAAACCCCGGTGAAGGAGAAATAATTCGTAACAACTTGGTACTTCTAAATCATCAGTGCAAGTTCATGGAAAGCCGGAAGGAATTGCAGGAGCAGGCCTTCAAGACATCGACTCAAGTCCTTCTTTATATACAAAAACTGGAGCAGGAAAAAAGAAAAATGAACCAAAGAATTACAAAACTCGATTGGGATGCGAAATGGAAAGCTAATAAGGCTGTTGCTGGGGATCAGATGGGACAGTCAACATCTGCTGGCCAGACAGGAGGAGCAGACGGAGGAGGAGACAGTGTTCCTGGGGAGCAGATGGAACAGTCAACATCTGGTGGGAAGACAGGAGGAGCAGACAGAGGAGGAGACAGTTTTTTTGATGAGATCGGTGATGAATAATTAATTAACTGTGCTGCTTTTACTGAAGAAAACAAGGAACAGTCAAGATCTGAGTTGGATGAGGTGCAGACGGGGGAGACAAACATAAGACAAGCTAAATCAACAGCACAAGACCAACAAAAAACAAGTTCTCCAAAAACCAAGAATACCTCACTATGACAGAGGTGAGCTTCCCTTCACCTTCATTAGACGACAGTTCCCTATCCGCTTAGCATTCTCTGTTACAATCAATAAGGGTCAGGGCCAAGAGAATGAACGAGTTGGCATCTACTTGCCTAAACCTGTGTTCGCTCATGGCCAACTCTACACAGCCTTCTCTAGAGGAAAGAGAGCCAGTATGCAACAGGCTCTCTATGCAATCGTCCTGATGGAAAGCTACTCCCTCAGTATGTCTCTCAATTTGTCTACAAAATCAGCCATCCCATCAACCTCCCAAGTTTTCTCGCTGAAGGCGTCGTTACGGCACAGCGGGCATCTGGTGGTCCCATATTGATGGATCAATTGCTGCACACAGGCACGGCAGCCAATCTGGGCACCGCAACATTCTGCAATGACTGGGTTTTTCATGGCACCTGCAAAGAATCAAAATAATGTTGATTAGAACATACATTTGTTGATGAGCATCTACAGGACAGTTTGCAACTTAGTCCTGGTACAGAACAGAAAATAAATAGAACCGAAATTCAATGTTTTAGCAAACTCAGCCAAAACTTAAAGCCATTAGAGGTTTGGTGTAGCCATTATTATAGTGTGCTTTTTATTTAAGTCATTTTGAACATTTCTGCTCATAAGTATTGGAAGTTGAGCATTGCCCCATAATAATCTGCATTATGAATTATTCAGCAGAATTAGTGTGAAAAAGGCCTAATGCACTTGGCCATCTTGTATTTGGGTGATGAGCATTGTAAACCAGTGACTGTGCATGCATATAACGCATCTAAAAGTATGATTTTGAGTTTGGGTTCGAATCCACCGTGGTGCATCCGGCTTTGTCGAGCGTCTACACAAACACAATGGGCCTGTGTTCCTATAGTATTGCTCTAGACATCAGGTTTGCACTCAAAGCATAGCCTATAGTTTAAAAAAATAAACACCACCACTCTTTAAGAAGTTCTCTTTTAAATTCGGGCAGATCTTCTGCAATATTTAGCAAATAATTTAGCTTTTAGTGCACAGATTGTTTTTATCATTACATTCATTAAGCATTGACTGAAAGCTAGTTATTGATAAACTTGGTGCACAGTTACCATGGCAATCTGGAGTATCAAGAAGCCTCTGCTTCTTTGCATTGAGGAGCACGATGTTCTCGTTCAAGTCCAACTGCCTCTTCACGAGCGCCCCTATCGCCTCCACAGTGGCCTCTGCATCTAGAAACTGGACACTGACAGAGTCGTCCTCAAAAATCATTCCACCTTCCACCTCCCCGACAATTATATTCCTGACAGAAAAAGACAGTGGGGTTAGAAACATAGATTTTCACTTACATACCCTTCAAAGCTTTAGAAATGCCATTTTAGGCACCAATCCTCCTTCCTAAAAAATGTTTATTTCATAAACTTAAAATGTTCTGTTTGACTCTGTCGTCTAACATTAAGGACAGACAAAATACAAACTTCATTAATTTACATATTGATTGTATATAAAACCATTCGAATAAAGAATTTCAATTGCAGCCTTAAAGAATTTCTCATTAACAAACAAGCAATCAACACTGAAGACATGTTTTTAATAATTTCTCCATTATATTTGGATACATACATCCTGTTCTTGTGTGGTGGTCGCGGGGTTGGCGGCAGTCCAGGTCCTACACTTGGCTGGCCAGGCCGCCGGAAACTGAATCGGTTCCCAGAACTTGAACCTGCTGCAGCAGCTGTCGCCGGTGGTGGCGGGGGGGCTGTGGCTCCTGAAGCCTCATCTCCACATACCTTTAGGATTGAAACCCTTATTAGCAAGAACTGCCAACAGCACAGTGTATAACACTACATGGATAACTTTTGAAGAAAGCCCTATGGGCTCGTTTCTATTGTGGTCCCATTTACTCAAACAAGGCATACATGTCAACAATACAAACAGCAATATATGTACCTCATATTTCTGTGAGGGATCATTGACAGTGAGGTAGCCCCCATATCCGGCCATGACTGCATCTCCATTCTCTGCCAGAAGATGAACAGTAGTGGAATCCAGCTGAAATTGAGGGATGACATGATTTCAGTTTAGTTATCCCATTTTCTCAACCCGTCTCCAACCTGCCTCTCTCCTGGAAACAAATTGTGTACAACCATTAAGAATTTAGACCAAACCAGATTTACACAGGATTTGGATGCAGGTGAACTTGGGTGAATGACAACACAGCAGCAATTTCATATAAACATCTCTGTGACCTGCCTTGACATCTGATTTCAGATTCATTGTTTGACACATTTACCTCACTGAAAAAAGGCCAAATTGCACTTCATGATTTTGAGTGAACCAGCTGGGCTTCCTCCAGAACAAATGAATTTAGTGCCATCTATATACACATACATTTAGATTACTTTGACTGTCAAAAAAAAAGTCAAAACCTTTTAAATAAGTTTGATTCTTTGAACGGTTATTGCAATTTGACCATCATATAGCACTGCAGTCTTGTGGTTCCATACTTCCATGTTGTAATGATTTTTATTATCTAGGTCATTCAAAGTCTGGTCAGATGATGTGGATGAAAGAAGTTCATAGGAAAACACAAGGTGATGTCTCAGTTAAAGCAGCATAGAAGACGAGCGATCGATCGGGAACACATTAAGTCTCAAACAAGCGTCCAAGTTAACATGTTCTCCTTTATTGAAAGACAAGCAGTCACATATATACATTGACAGAATTAGTGTTGGACAGCCCACCGAGGCGGTCTCGTATGGGCGTAGCTATTACACAAATAAATTATGCCTATATGTGTAAGTGAGTGAAGTGCAAAAGTTCATCAGGTGAGATAAGCAAAGACATCGGCAGGCCCCCTTTGCCACATCCTGGATTGTCAGACAGATGTGCTGATGGGAGGATGTGCTGTGGCTAACAGGGACCCGATGTTGAGCAACATCAGCAGGCTTTCACCACGGGTGCAATATGGCCTCCCGCACGGGGCGCTATAGCCTCCCCGATTTACAGGAAGTCTTGTAGATGTATTCTGTAGATAACTGTCATTTCTGCAAACATGTAAACAGTTCTAGGCTAGCGTTTTACTAAGAAACGTTAGGGTGACAAAGGGGACAGGAAATAAGGTTAAGAAGCACTGCACCTCAGCACTTCCATCCAGGACAGGTTGCACCCCTAACATAAAGAAAGCCTTTACTTTTTCATTATGTCAATGATGTGAAACTGCATACGAGGAGTTAGGAAAAGAAAAGTTAGGTAGAGGAAAGAGCATTGTATAATATTCACAACAGTTGCCCTCTTTTGTCCTGAATAGGACAACACCATTATACAATGAAAGAAGACCAGCATACACCTAATCAGTCATAGGAGGAAGAAAAGCATATCATCATTTTCTAATACATTGAATACAAATATAATGAAAAGGAAGGAATATATGGTGCTATGTCGTAAGTGATGAGTAGATGTCGTGCTTTGACCAATTCAATGATGCCACTGTGATTGTAGCCACGGTACAGACACGACCACTACTCTGTCGAATTGAATCAGTGTTAGTTTGTGGAATACTGGAATCGCTTAAGTCCTTTGGACCTCCCCACCGGGGCGCAGTCCCAGGCTAGACCCCTTTCCACTTGAGGTCTACACCCAGGTCACCCTGGATAGAGAGTTCAAGTCTCCTGCTTCCCGGCGTCTTCTTTTCAAAGCCCACCGATCACAGGAGCATCACTCGCTTACATAACTGTTGCCTACGGCGGTCGCTTTGAGCTTGTGATGGCCTGACTGTACATTGAGCCGAGCACGACGGCCAAGCATACCTTTCAGAGGCATCGCATGGTCTTAATGTCACCTGTGACCCGACCGGCCGGTGACCCAGTCGATAGCGACCCCTTACCCGTTGGCGTGGTTGGCGCCCCAGGCAGGAAACCGACGGTCTTGTCCTGGCCCCGCTTGGCTACGGGAACCAGAATATTAAGCGTTTTCACCAGCCTTGCCTTTTCACAGAGGTCGTCCAGCAAGACTGCACCCTCTGCTAGGTGTGGACTGTCGTCCACCTACCACGCAGTGCCTGACACATCACAACATTTACAAAACCCACAGGTGACACAACGCTGTGACTTTCAAAATGTTGCCATGTGCGACACCCACGCAGACTAGACGGTTGTTTACACAGACAGGATGTTGATTCATCCTTGACAGAACACGGGGGCCTTTCAGTCACTCCCCAGCACTATAAGTCGTCTTTAACGTGCTCTGGGAGCCTTGCGACCCCGCTGCCGCCTGTTACAGGCAAGGATCGGGGAGCCTAACCCCCTAACCTCACCTGTTACGACTCTGAAATTAATTGAAACAATTAGTTTATATTAGTGTCATTTGAATGGAGAATCTGAAACCATTCTGTACAGTCTTCTCATAGTGTGTGACTCCGTACAGAGAGGCCCAATTCATATCGCCGGGGCGATGTTTCCTGTTGAACTCAAACATGACAGATCGCAGGATAAGGTTCTCTTTGCCTGTGTACTTAACAATTTATCAATTTCCTTCCCATGATTTTGTATGAGTAGCCTAACTTGGCAAGATTCCAATCTGCCACTGTAAATGGTACTGGTGTCAGCATTGGTGATTTTGAACTCAAAGGCGTTTGGTGACAAATCCAGCAGTCAGTCATGTTATTTTTGTGAGCAAACTTTGACATTATAGTTAAGGCCAAATTGTCATGTCTAACCATATTTTGAGAGCAGAGTCTGGGTCAATGTTAACAGGTTGTGTGATTGCTAGGTTGACAGCATTTAGTCGAATGGCAGAAGGCATGTCATTGTCAGCCCTCTTTTTTCGTGACATTGAACTTGACTGGCCTCTCAGATTCAGCATTTTTCTCTTAGAGAAAGGACGTTGTTTGCGTTCATACATTTAGTTGTAGTCCGGTGTGTCAGGTGTGCATGGTCTGGGAGAGAACAGAATGCTTAGTGATGCCCTTCATCATATAAACTTTTATGAGTAGCTGTGTCCTGCCACAGGCGGACACGTCCCCTGGGCCACAGACCCACACCTATGGAAAAAACTAGACAATAAACTTAAATTGAGCAATTCCATAAGACATTTTTAAATACCCTATAAAGCAAAGGTAATTGATAGATATATAGAATCACTAGTGACAAACTAGTGATATAGTGAATACATCTTTCCACATATGTTCGTGTGCATACGAGCATACGTACGTGCGTATCATATGTAAATATGTGTGCGCATATTCATACATATCTATGTAAATCTAAATGTCTACAAAAATGAATATCAACAATATATTTATATGTATGAAGCTACCACTTCATATACATAAAACATGGTAGTGGGAGTATTTGTTTTGTCTTTATACATTCCTCACATTTTAACATTGATATCATGTTATATTATTATTATGAATCTGAAACGAGTAAAAATACATTATATAACAATTAGTAAATGGTATTTACTTTTTCTGTGTAATTGATGCAAACCCAAAAAAATGTCTCTTTTGTTTCCTTTTCTGTTGTGACAATTCACTTTATTTTATTATTAATAAGATGGGCATAGTAAGTTTCTGCTTCAGCCCAAACCTTTTCTGCCAAAATTATCTTGTTGACAATATTCTGTATGTTCAACTGTTTATTTTTCTAAATCATGACCAAAATAAATAAACTAACTAACTAACAGTATGCCCAGAGCACAAACGCAGCAGCACATGCTGCTGAGACAACCAAGGGTTAGGGTTAGGGTTAGGGCATAACAATTATTATTATAGAGCGGCAATCCTGAGTCAACCAGGGTCTGTCTACTCTATTTCTTGGAGGGGGCGGAGGGCCACGCCTGCCTCGAGGTGCGTACGGCGATGGGGGCTCTCTGTTGGACCAAAACCGAGGGTGTGCGGGAGAAGGAGACACGTCCCCCTCCTCGGCCCTGGCGCCCGTTTCCTCTAATCCTCTCTGCAAGACCTAGGGGCCTGGGGGAATAACAGTTAGACATTTTATATATATACACATTTTCTTTTTCTGCTGCCCGCCTCAAACGGGTTGCGTGGATCCACCTAGGCTCCTGGGCTGTAAGGACAGCAGTTCTAGTGACAGCGATGACCTCAGTCGGCTCACTGTACCTCGGCTCACCCGGGACTGCTTTCAGTTCCTTCACCAGTACTAAATCACCTGGCCTGTGGGGGTGAGACGGACCTACTAGACGGCAGAGGGAGAGAAAGTGAGACATTACCATGAACGCTATTCAGTTTGTTAATCAGAGCATTGGTATAGTCAGATACAATGGTGTCCATGTCTCCGGTGAGACATGGACCAAGGAGTTTAGTGTTATGAATCCATGGAGTTGGAAAAGGCCTGCCCATGATCACCTCAAAGGGTGAAAGTTTAGTCTTTTTTTTTGGTTCTGGGTCATTCTGATTTCGGCCAACACTGTAGGCAAATTGTCCACCTAGTTTAAGCCGTTTTCCAGGCCTGCCTTCACCAATCTTTCCTTAAATAAAACTATTCATACAATTTTGTTGTACTGCTGATTTTAGATGCACAAAAGTGTTCCTTAATTCTATTTACTACACTTATTAAGAACTTAAGCTGATTCTACAAAATGTCTTCTAACTCCTAACTAGTTTTCTGAAAACGCATGTTGCTATATCAGTGGTGCTCAAACTTTCATGTCAAGGACCCCCAAAATGATATGTATTTGGCTACGGAACCTCATCCCAAAATATTGTGTTCCAGGGACACAAGTAAGGATTTGAGTAAAAAAATGTTTGCTTTAAATATATATATATTCAAAGATTTACATAAAATCTATTTACTACCCCTGTTTGTCCGGCATATGAACAACCGTGAAAATGACGGACAACAAAAGCTAATGCTGCACTAGGGAGGTAGACGCGTCCCTTTTCATCGGCATCATTGACAGCCGCCTGTATTTCCAGTAAGTCAATAGAGTGAGGAGTCAGGGCTTAGCTAAACATTTGCACTGCTGCGGTGTGTGTGTGTCTGCTGCCTGCTCTGTGTCTGGGTGAGTGAAGGGAGACATAGGAATGTGAACAAGTTAGTCCCCAATCAGGCTAAAATCACTGCAGTTCTAATGATTATTAAACTAAAATACTGCATTAACTCACATGATTATATAGGTGAGTATATATTTAATTATACTTTGTTGCAAAGCAAATTCTAAATTAATCCAGCCTATGGAGATGTGTGTTTGTATTTTGTTTTACAATTCCACACTACTAGACATTAATATGCCCTCTTGGAAACTTGGAAACCAATTCCACAGAGATAAAACGGTTGTGACCTGGTTTTAATGGCGGCCAGGTGCAACGGCAATTGTTCGGCAGATCAAGAAATCCACCAACACAGAATAGGCATACTTAGAATCTATATAGATACTGTGACAACCTCCCTTCAGAGAGCTCACAAGCGTGAATTAAAACCATTAACTCAGCCTTCTGTCTTCTGAGAAGCCTTCTCCGACATATATGGCAATTTGTAGCACTCAACAACGGCGTCAGGCAGCTTAACAATGGCATAACCACACTTGTACACACCATCAGCAGGTTTCGAGCATGGACCATCAACAAATACGAAATCACCTTCATCAAATAGGACAGTTGAAATGTCCGTGCTCGCACCCGCCGTCTCGGCTAACTGTTCTAAGCAGTTATGTGGTGTTGTGTTTGTGTTGTGAGCTAACCTTGTTAAGAATTATCAACACTTGGTGATTAGCATGCAAAATCATGTCATAGTGATTTTTGGATTTTCTCAGCTGATTGTATCATCAGAGCGCAGGCCACCACCCCACGCAGGCAGGTGGGCAACCCTTGCTCAATAGGTGAGAATGAAGTCGACAGATATGCCACAGGGTGAAATCCAGACCCAGATTTCTGCGCCAGGACCTCACACCAGTCTCACTGACGTATAGATGAAAAGTTTCTCCGTATCTCAGCAAGCCAATCGCAGGCTTACTGCACAGAGAGTGTTTCAATGCAGTGAAAGATTTTGTCATCTGCTCGGTCCACGCAATGTCCTGAGGACAACCAGTCACTTCGTCTCAACACTTGTCATGATAGGAGCAGTCATGCAGCCAGTGTCGAACGTAGTTGACCACGGCGAGCCAGGATCTCATTTGATTTTGAGTCCTCTTGGGTGCGAGCTGCTTAATCATTGACACACGATCAGCAGCCAAAGTTCTCTGTCCCTTCGACAGCACAAAGCTGACCCACTGCAATTTTGAGAAGGAGACCCTATGCCCATACTTCAAGAGCATTTTAGAGCCACTTTCACAAGTGTCTTTGTCCGGTGCAGTGAGTAAAAGAATGTCCACATAAGACGGCAGCCTTCAGGTGGTGCGAAATAAGCCAGGGTTTCATGCACTATGTGTGCAAAGGCCGCAGGACTGTCAATCAGGCCCTGGACCAGCCGTGTGAAACAATACTGTCGACGTTCGAACTCAAAGGCCAATAGTGGTTGCATTTCAGCAGCCACAGGGACTGAATGAAAAGCTGAACACAAATCAAGCACGCTAAAATAGGTGTGATCGGCTGAAATAGATATTAATATGTTAATAATATTTGGGACAAAGGCAGGAAGTGCCACGATCAAATCATTAATATGACAAAGGTCAACGTTCAATCTATAACCCCTACCACCTGGTTTGAGAAGGATGAATAGGAGAGTTGAACGGTGAACTATAGGCACGATGATGCCTTGGTCAAGCATTGATTGAATGACAGGTCTAATTCACTTTTCCTTAGTCAAAGGATAAGGTTTGCGTAGTGTAATGTGTGTTTAGCCTTATATGGAGTGCAATTAATAGAGCCTGTGTGGTCTTTATGTTTTGCTCATAACTCAAATGGCACGTCTCAAACGTGCTCAGGTATGTGCAAACCGTGGTCAGCGCTCTGCACTGACATTGCTACAATAGCAGAAGAAATAGGATATAATACAGGTGCCGTCAAATTGTCGGACAACACAGTCATCAAAAGCAGCCACAAATGTCCACTGGGCCCATGAGCAGAGCCATGTATGGACAAACAACTAGGCGACAAAGCAAAACTTGTCTACGCATTACCTGGTCAGATTCTCCCCTAGCAGTGTCAAAAGCTCCATAAGACTCCTTAAGTCTGAGTGAAATCAACAAACAGCTTCATAACATCAGTACATGCAAGCAACATGTTTGATATTGCATCGGACATGAAGTTCCAGTGGTCAGTGGGGCTGTCTAATGGCAAATTAGCATAATTTTTCCAAGCTTTCTCATAACGTTCAATGAATGCAATTACTGGTTCACAGACGGTTTGTTTAACATTCAATGCCTTGGTAAAATCAACTCTCTCTGAAAGTTTTCCTGCAATACACATCCAACACCGACAGAAATGTATCTATGTCCTCAGACCATTTTTACTTTCTATCCTCAACTCTCCATCCTCTTTCCACTTTATCATCTCGTCATCAGATTCATTAGAAGCGGCAGCAGTGCCCGCGAACGTGTTCTAAATAGTAGCTACTGCCAGTCTGTTCCAGTCAAATTGTGAAACGTAGCAAGTCTGCGAGTGTAGCTCATAAAAGCATTCACATTTTTGTAGGGGCATCACTGCAAATCTGATTAATTTGTGTGAAGTCAAGTGGTTTTAACATACTGTAGCTGTCATTAATGCGCAAAAAAAACATGGAAATTGATTTGTTACGGTCTGTACGGAGGGGCATGTCAGGCTGATGTCTATCTCCTTTGCCTCAGCTTATACTCAATATACAAAATGCAACTTCATGATTTTTAGTAATATGAAAAAATCCCAATAGATAAATCTAGAATTTTGATAAATAGTACGGAAATCTGTCAGGTTCCACATACAAAATTGGAAACAACAGATTGATACTGTATCTATAAGGTCTATAAATTTGCTTGGTACATTGAGAAAAATCTGTCCACTGGTTCAGCCATCCGGATCTCATTTAACTTTATCTTTATTATAGTTTAATTTTCCCCATATTAATTACTGTAATATTGTTTGGGCTGCTACTGTACATATCCATTATATCTAACTAAATTACTGATCATTCAAAATAGGTTTTTGAGAATGATTTCACAGTCAAATAGACATGAGCCATCTGCACCTCCCTTTATTAAATATTCATTATTGCCTATAGATAAGGTACATGTTTTTCAATCCTGCTTATTTATGTTCAAATAAATAAATACAAATTAAACAAGACATTCCCTTTTCTTTTCCTAATTCTTTTTTTTTTTTCATGTTACTTCTGACATTCACTCCTACCCCACACGGCAAAGAGATTATTTTAATTTCACTTAAGTCTTACTTCTAAACATCATTGTTTTCATCAAATTTAGAGGCCCTCAGTTGTGGAGCTCTCTAGATACATCACTTAAGTCATCACTTTGTCTTTTTCCTCTTTTGTGCAGTTTTTGTTTTTATTTCTTTATTGCACCACTGCTCCCCTTGTAATCTTGTATTATTTTGTATTGTTCTTATTGAACTTTTAATCCTTGTTATGACCTCTTCCATGAAGAAAAGGATTCCAAATAAGCCTGCCGGCTTCTTCCTTTCCTTGCACAGCAACTTGTTTTCTTTGATATGTATTGTTTCTATTATTATTATCATTATTTATAACAATGTGCTTGCTACATAACCTAAACTAAGCTAAAATACCTTGTGCATGTCTGCTTCTATCAGAGACCTTTCCTCCTGCAATTTGGCTATTTGTTCCTTCATTTCAGAAGAGGATTTATCCTTGCAAAATTGGTCAATAGCCTTATCTATTTGAAGAATAATTTATTTTATATCAACTCTATGTCACACTCTCTTTTACCAGTTATTTTTGTGCACGTATGAGTACAGATGAAGTAAGTGGTACTTGTGTTCTCGTCAGCTGATTTAGACAAATCTATTAAGTCTGAATACAGAAGTGCATAACTTGTCACAGCAAACGTGTCGTCAGAATCAGTATCCGTGGTTTACACAGAGTAGTCTCAACTCACCAAAGGAGTTGTGTAAAAAGTACCAATTTGTCTCTAATAGTTAATTGGTTGTTCCTTACTCAACAGATGCTCAACAGATGAGTTAAATGCTCCATTTGGAACCTCATCACTGTCTTAAAAGGGAATGACCACCTTAGAGCAAACAGCCTTGCTCTGTTTATCACGCTTTAATTTGTTAAAGAATGGCATTTTCCAACCTCCAAATAGATAGAAAAAGAAAACAATCACAGTGTTCTCCTACTTAACTCACCACATACATCTCGTCAGACTACATACCAAAATTATATTATTAAGACCATATAACAAAGCTCAAAATTATATTATTAAAACCATGTATCAAAGCTATATACCAAGGATCCTGTATTGTCGCCGCAATACTACTGAATAAACTCTTTATTCTTAGCACAGGTACATCATTTAGGCCTTTTTATTTCTATACCGCGGTCACTTCACCAACTGCGACAATTACTTATGTTATACTCGTCAGTATAATCTCACTGTCCACTGGTGACACACAATAACTAATGAGTCCCACTCAAAAAAATTGTGTTATTTTATAGCTATCCTATAGCTATTTCAAAGCTATCCTATAGCTTTCAGTACCTTGCGTCTCCTGTCACCACAGGAGATCTCACGCACACCCCAGGTGTCGTGTTGATCCTAATATGCTCCAAGCATAAGTGTATATAGCTTTTTACAACAATTACATTTGTGGGTTTTCGGGTGAAGGAAGTCAGCATTAAATATAAATTAATACATTTAATGGATGACTTACCTTTAGAGACCGATCCCGCTTTCTGACACCAAGTTGTAATGATTTTTATTATCTAGGTCATTCAAAGTCTGGTCAGATGATGTGGATGAAAGAAGTTCATAGGAAAACACAAGGTGATGTCTCAGTTAAAGCAGCATAGAAGAGGAGCGATCGATCGGGAACACATTAAGTCTCAAACAAGCGTCCAACTTAACATGTTCTCCTTTATTGAAAGACAAGCAGTCACATATATACATTGACAGAATTAGTGTTGGACAGCCCACCGAGGCGGTCTCGTATGGGCGTAGCTATTACACAAATAAATTATGCCTATATGTGTAAGTGAGTGAAGTGCAAAAGTTCATCAGGTGAGATAAGCAAAGACATCGGCAGGCCCCCTTTGCCACATCCTGGATTGTCAGACAGATGTGCTGATGGGAGGATGTGCTGTGGCTAACAGGGACCCGATGTTGAGCAACATCAGCAGGCTTTCACCACGGGTGCAATATGGCCTCCCGCACGGGGCGCTATAGCCTCCCCGATTTACAGGAAGTCTTGTAGATGTATTCTGTAGATAACTGTCATTTCTGCAAACATGTAAACAGTTCTAGGCTAGCGTTTTACTAAGAAACGTTAGGGTGACAAAGGGGACAGGAAATAAGGTTAAGAAGCACTGCACCTCAGCACTTCCATCCAGGACAGGTTGCACCCCTAACATAAAGAAAGCCTTTACTTTTTCATTATGTCAATGATGTGAAACTGCATACGAGGAGTTAGGAAAAGAAAAGTTAGGTAGAGGAAAGAGCATTGTATAATATTCACAATCACAACACATGTCTAATTACTAGTGATGCGCGGGTTGACCCGTAACCCGCGGGACCCGCGGGTCAACCCGCGGCGCGGGTGAGTCGAGTCAGAATTTTGGAGAAAATTATGCGGGCGAGCGGGTCACGCGCTCTCACACGCAAAAAAAATTAAAATAATAACATGCTCTTGTTTTGTCTTTAACCTAATACGAATAAGAATAATAACAATAAAACAGTTTGAATACACTTGGGGATTATTTTTTAACCATGATTTTACAGAAAAGAAAAAAAAATCGCGGGTCGCGGGGCGGGTTGAGCCGTAGATTTATATATGGGTTCGCGGGGCGGGTTGAGGCGGGTTGGGTTCCGTCGCGGGGCGGGGCGGGGCGGGTCATGAAAAAACCCGACCCGCGCATCACTACTAATTACATAATGTGCTTAGTACATCCAGTAATTGAGCACCTACCTTCACCGTTTGCCATACGTTTTATGGCGACTACATATATGTATTAATCATTTATTACGGGGCCAGAGCTCTGCTCTGGACACGTATTGTTATTGGCAGTATTCTGTCACTTCTTCTTCTGCCACTTTTCGCAGTTCTGGCTGAACCGTGCAGTCGCTTTTTACGAAACTCGGCCATATGGTAGATGGTCATGAAAAACGATCAAAAAATAATTCTCACAATCTTTCGTCCAAAGGTGGCGCTATAGCACTCAATTGAAAATGCCAACTTTGACCAGGTACAACTCATGCCCTGTTTGACCTAGAGCCATGAAACTTGGATACACATATGCGTCTCCTCATGCTGAACAACTTTCACCCTCTGACTTTTGACCTCTGACCTTTAGATCTCCCACCATTTTTAATTATATGAAAAACAGTCATTGGCTCCTAACTTCTGCATTTTTTCACTTATGGAAAATCCGTTGGAATTTTTTGTAGGCAGAGGTCCAAAGTTCAAGTGTTAAACGTTTCGTGCAGATTGCTCAAAAATCCCAGGAGGAGATAGATTTTAACTATTACAGTTTTATGAAAATTATTCATCTGTGCTTAAAACATACATGCAGACTCACATTTCTTTGAAACTTTGCAGAAATGTACAGGGTCATTCCAAATATCACTGAAACCAATCTTACTCCAATTGGCCAAAAGGGGGCGCTATAGCAATTTTTTGAAAAGGCAGACTTTAAACAGGCATAAGTCATGCCTCGTTTGGCCGAAAGTCGTGAAACTTGCTTACACATGTGCCTTGACTCATGAGGAACACACGTATCGATTTGACCATTAAGCTCCGCCCTTAGATTTTCCGCAATTTTGAGCAGTTTGAAAAATACTTGTTTTTGCCAGTTCTGGCTTAACCGTGCATACGCTTTTTACGAAACTCGGCCATATGGTAGATGCTCATGAAAAACTACCAAAAAATAATTCTCACACTCATTCGTCAAAGGGTGGCGCTATAGCACTCAATTGAAAGTGCCAACTTTGAACAGGTACAACTCATGCCCTGTTTGACCTACAACCATGAAACTTCGATACACACATGCGTCTCTTCATGCCCGACAACTTTCGTGGTCTGACTTTTGACCTCTGACCTTTAGATCGCCCACCATTTTGAATTATATGAAAAACAGTCATTGGCTCCTAACTTCTGCATTTTTTCACTTATGGAAAATCCGTTGGAAATTTTTGTAGGCAGTGGTCCAAAGTTCAAGTGTTAAACGTTTCGTGCAGATTGCTCAAAAATCCCAGGAGGAGATAGATTTTAACTATTACAGTTTTATGAAAATTATTCATCTGTGCCTAAAACATACATGCAGACTCACATTTCTTTGAAACTTTGCAGAAATGTACAGGGTCATTCCAAATATCACTGAAACCAATCTCACTCCAATTGGCCAAAAGGGGGCGCTATAGCAATTTTTTGAAAAGGCAGACTTTAAACAGGCATAAGTCATGCCTCGTTTGGCCAAAAGTCGTGAAACTTGCTTACACATGTGCCTTGACTCATGAGGAACACATCTATCGCTTTGACCAGTAAGCTCCGCCCGTAGATTGTCCGCAATTTTGAGCAGTTTGAAAAACACTTAAACCCAGGATTTTTCAGCTATTTGCGTGAAACTGTATCATCTGTGTAATCTCCTTTTTCATAGTTACTTGTCTGTTGGTCCAATGGCGTCTCCCTTAAATGAGTGCCTCACAATCTCAAGATCGCCAGTTCAAGCCTCACTTGATGCAGACTTAATTTAAGTTGAATTGCAAACAACATGACTGTATCAATGAATACATGTGGAAATGGTAAAGATAACCTGAAATGCTTATTTGAGAGTACGATTTCTCAATGTATGACATACTTCATTCTGAAAATAGCCGATCTACAATCTCAAAACTTTTCAGATAGCAACGTGTTTCTGAGCTTGTAGATCGGCTGCTTTCACTGTTTTCGGTAGCGAGGAGACATACAATTTCTCTATTGGTAAAGGGTTTGTGAACGAGTGATCTTAGTGTTGGCTTGGTTCATGACAGAAGGCAAGAGTTTATGATCTTCAACAGAAAACATCAGCCTGGACAAAGCTATAGCACTATAGGTAGTGTTGCAGCCTATTAGCCTATCATGGGGCGGCCATAGCTGGGTGGTTAGTGAGCACGCCTAGGGAACCAGAGGCCCTGGTTGCCCCAGGTTCAATTCCAGGCCATCCCAGCATATGCGTCGATGAAATGAAATGTGTCCCTGAGCAAGACTCTTAACCCCTAATTGCTCACAGGTTCTCATTGGAAACAAGACCACAAGGACTTTCATGAACGACCTGTTAAAAGGAATTATCCTTATCCTAGTCCGAAGGTTGAGAGTTCGATTCCTGTTAATGGCAATAGGTTGAGATGTCCAATCTATCCATTCTGTTTCCATCTCTCTCTCTCTCATCAATCTATTCCGTTTCCATGTCTCTCTTCAATCTATTCCGTTTCCATGTCTCTCTCTCTCTCTCTCTCTCTCTCTCTCTCTCTCTCTCTCTCTCTCTCTCTCTCTCCAGTCTCTCTCTCTCCAGTTTCCATGTCTGTCTGTCTCTCTCTCACTGGCCCCGTATTATCGCTGCTTGCAGCTATATTTGGTCATTGAAATTCAACACAATACTCTGATACAGAGCTGCACAGAGAACTCACTCTGAACTGACCGGAGCAGAGTTGTAAAATCAACACGTGGCTTTGAGTGTAAAATGGAGTTGGTAGCGTGAATTCAAACCATAGAGTTAAAAATAAGATTCAAACCCATTCATCATAAAACATAATAGATTACGTTCTGATATTTGACTTGAGTGCTTCTACATTTGACACAGTAGGCCTATATCAAGTAGGCTAGGATCAACGTGATTTACGTTTAAGTCCGGAGGCCATGATTGAAGCCACTTGGCTAAAATGTTTGACATTTCTCATACAGGTTTATTATATATATATATATATATATCCAAAAGCTTGTAGGCCTAATGCGTAGTGAACACATTTTTCTTCCAACCGCAAGCATGGGCGCGGTGGTTTTCCGTGTTTCGTTAATTCAATTTAATGAAAATGTGGTGTACAAACCTTAAAAATCGTTGCCAAAGTTTGGACTTCTAATTCCACTGCTCGGATGTTTACCGTCCGGCTCCCCCTGAACACGGCAACTCGCTGCTGAAGATCCATTGTTGTTGTTTAATCTAATTTGGGCTAGGCTCGGCTGATGCACTGCGTCTGATTGCTGCGAAAGCTGTAGTGAAGACTGGCCGGAAAAGGGCGTCTCTGTTCTTTTATGCCGCGAAAAAAGCAGGTGCGGTAAAAAAACTTCCTGTGGTTAAAGGTCACCATAACATTAATAGCAGAGGTGGCCAACTAGCGGCCCGGGGGCCACATGCGTTCCCCACCTTCACTTAATGCTGACCACAGTTAATATCAGAACGCTGGGGGACAGAACCCCCCACTTAGAAACACCCCCACTTAGAAACATCCCCACTTAGAAACACGGACCCCCCCATCATGCTATTTTATTATTAATATATATATATATATATATATATATATATATATATATATATATATATATATATATATATATATATATATATATTATTATTATTATTACCCTTATTACAATTATTATTATTATTACCCTGATCGTTATCATTGTTATTATTATTATTATTATGCCATCATTATTATTGAAAATAATATTATGCTATTTAATGATAACAATAATAATAACAATAAAGACAGCTGGAATTTAGCTCATTTACTTAAGTACTGTACTTAAGTACGCTTTTGAGGTATTTGTACTTTACTTCTACTCCACTCAGAGGCAAATATTGTACTTTTACTCCACTACAATTTTAAAACTTTATTTACTAGTTACTTGTCAGATATATATTATGATATTATGAAACATACATTAACCACTTTAGCCCTATTTTATACCTAGGCTATGTGAAAATAGCAGATATACAAGCTTACAACGCGTCGCATCGCGCGCACACACACACACACACACACACGCACACACGCACACACGCACACACGTCTGTCTGTCTGTCTGTCTGTCTGTCTGTCTGTCTGTCTGTCTGTCTATCAATCTATTTTAAGTCTTATTTTATCTATCTATCTATCTATCTATCTATCTATCTATCTATCTATTTTAAGTCTTATTTTATCTATCTATCTATCTATCTATCTATCTATCTATCTATCTATCTATCTATCTATCTATTTTAAGTCTTATTTTATCTATCTATCTATCTATCTATCTATCTATCTATCTATCTATCTATTTTATGTCTTATCTTATCTATCTATCTATCTATCTATCTATCTATCTATCTATCTATCTATCTATTTTAAGTCTTATTTTAAGTCAAATATGGAATCACTTGTAAATGGTGTCTCCCCATGGTGCGTTCGGAAATACAGCACTGAGCTCACTGGCCAATAATATAGGCGACTGCGCTCCGGTGCGCAATTTCCGAACGCACCCATATGTGTCCTTATTATCACGATGATATTGATGATGATGATGGCTTGGTTGAAGATATAAAATGTAAGCTTAAACTGCGTCAAATGCCTTAAACCACATATTGTTAACAAATCATCTAAAACAGATATTGATAACATCCCTATAAGTAATTCCGTTTCCTGGAAATCACATATTAAAATAGATCATCTATCCACACAAATTGATAAGAGTGGTATCCTGAAACCCGTCATTTGAGTCTGATATAATTTTAGGCGATAAAAGGGCCAGCTCCTTCACATTCCAAATGGATTACAAAAACATTCCGGGCCAGTACGTGTCGCTGTCATTGAGGTAATGACCGGCGTGGCTAGGTAGGTGTTCAGACACCAGTTCTGTGGGTGAACGGTGAACACGCTATCATCATCATGTCTGTGTTGGATTCATATGAAGACGTCGTTCTCCAAATGATAGATAATGGTTATAAGGACCAGCAAATTTCGGACCATCTAGTCTTAGAGCTGGGGGTGCGCAGGGGAGCTTCTGAAAGAAGTGTAAGGCAGTTCCGGACGGATAGGGGACTCGTCAGAAAATGTTTGTCTGACCAACATCTGGAGATGTGCGTAGCACAGGCCATACATGAGGTAGGCCTATGATTCACGTTTTCATTGATAGTGCTACTTGATAGTTGATAGCAAACAAAAAATTGTGTTTTTACAGAAATAGTCAAAATGCATTTGTTGATTGAACATTTTTACACGATATTCTTTTACTCCATGTAGGGGGGGAGGGTTTACGTGCGGTGACATAGCCCCCACATGCCCTTATGTGTGTCTCTAATATAATGTTTTAAAATACCATTGTCATTATCACCTTTACTTACACATGTACTTGCGCCCCCCCCGGCCGGAAAATGCCGGGGGGGGGGGCCGGAAAATGATGACTGGCTATTTAGCTGCACAGGGTGTACAGTACGTGCATGTGAGGGTCGGGTCGGGAGGACCTTGGCAAAAATGCATGCGCCCTATCATCTGGAACGCTGCACGGTAGGCTATGTTGCGTGTAGAAGGTCAATATATCAAAGCATGCTTATTGCATGACATGTTTATGTTTACTAGTACATTTTGCAGGCTGCACAAAAAGTTGTGAAAACACAATAAGATTCATAATAACAGTAATTTTAATATGACTTGCTTACTGTATTTAAAGTGTAGGCCTATCATGTTTTTCACCCAGCCGTATGGTACATTGAATGTAGTCACAGCACTCAACTCAAAATGTATTTCTAGAGCACATTTAACAATCACAGAGGCAAACCAAAGTGCTATATATCACAGCAGGAGACCAATAATGACACAATAAGTTATCCAACAAATACATGCAGCTATTGAATACAAATGAAATATGCACAGCAGAAAACAGTGAGGTGGAATCTATGGTCATCTGTGCTCAAAAGCCAGAGAAAATAAATGTCTTCAATAATGATTTCAAAGAGGTCAAGTTTGTGACTGCATTTATTGTGTAGCCACAGAGATGTAAATTGTATATTTTTTTCCTTTTTAGGGTGCAAGAAACCTATACCCTCAGCCTTATGTAGCTGAGTACTTTGGGCACAAGCTACACATGGATCAAAACGAGAAATTGGCTATGTATGGAGTGACCCATGAGATTGCAATTGATGGGTTCAGCAAAAACATTGTTGCACACTCTACAATGCCCATCAAAAACAACCTGATAATTTATGAGCAGGTGTATCGGTAAGCCTAACAAGTGTTTTTGCCTATTAATACTGTATTCTGCATTGATAAGAATTAAGCTTCATAAATGATCAGTGAGTAGTGTTGTAATCTCAGTATAATATCGAGTTCTATGTTTGTTTGTTTGTTTGAAAAGGATCCCTGCCTAATAAGCCAAATATGCCCTAATACATTATAAATGCCCTCTATAACTTAAATATTTTATTCATTTTAAAAACGGTTCATCTTTCACTCAAGAGGGGCAATTAATGCCATCGCAAGTTGATGATGTCATTTGTCCATGTGTGGTTTAGCCCTATGGAATGTATGTAAAGCATGTGCAAAAAAAAAAATCTAAAATATGGATTTGATGCTCATATTAACCTTAGGAAGTATTTACACATGCATTCCATAAATGTATGCATTCCATAAATTCCATAGGGCTAGACCACACATGGACAAATTACATCATCAACTTGCGATCGGCCTATTGAGTGAAAGATTAGCTATATCTAAAATAAATAAAATAGTTACGTTAAATGTGTAAATACATTTTAATTATAAAGGACAATTATAATGTATTGAGGCATATTTGGCTTATTAGCCAGGGATCCTTTTAAAGCGGCTACACCATGAATAAAAAAAAATATATATTATATATAAATATTGCCCCCTAATACGTTTTAAACAGGTTGTAAGCCTAAAAAACATCCAGATATTTTTTCTCACAATCTGACTGTCTGTCATTCCAAGCTTTTTCAGCTGCAATACCAAAACGTCCTATTGGGCAGGGGGGAGCTACTGAGCAATTCTGTCTGGCCATCGTCAATGCAAAATCAGTGCAAGTGACATCACTTGCACAGCCATTCTGAAATGGCCTGTTCAGACACGCCCATTCAGGAAATCCATGAAATGAGCATGAATGACTGAATGTTAAAAAAAAAAAAAAAAATTGGGTACAAGAGACACTGGGGAGCCCAAAAAATACTAAAAACCTAAAAAAAAATGAAATTCATGGTGTAGCCCCTTTAAGGTACATTTGAGTATTCTAATCTAATGTGGATTTATGAGCACAGGTGCATATTATTGGTCATGTTATATAACATTCTGAGAATATTATTTATCATTTATTCATTGGATAACTTTTATTGTAATAGTCAAATTTTATTACGCTCATCGTGCTGCTTTTTGTCTTCCTTCTTGTGTGTGTGTTTTTCAGACATGCAGTCTCTACTTGGGGGCTGTGGGATCAGCTGAGAGTGGACCATGGAAAAGTAAGCCCTACATCCAGATATAAAAGATTGTAGATCCCTGCCCTCATTCAAAAAAAGGCCATCTGATGACATATCCCAGAAGGACCTATAGTGCGTGCCAAAAATCCTGAAGGGCCACGGCCCCCGTGGTGATAATAATGACGACCCGTTGGCACGCACTATAGCACACTACCTTTCTGTACATAGTCTTTTTTTCTTTTGATCATTGATCACTCTGTGATTATGACTTGTATCATACTTGCTTTGAACTGTACATTAGTATTTTGACTCATTTTATTTCTCAGGATCGCAACAGAAATAAGTCCCAGGCTTTTTGTGCAATGATTTTGACATTAATTGTATTGTTGTGCCTGCTGTACTAGTTTGCAAATGTGTTATTCCTCTTAACATCAGTTGTGAAACTGTAATATCACTGTACTATTCCCACTCTTGTCAATAAAGAAATCCATTCATCCATAGGAGTTCTACCTCTGCCTGTTCATGCAGGAAATGTTAAAAGAGCACAGGCACAATCTGGAGAGACAGCCCTACATCCAGTCAGCATCAACAAAAGTGAGATGACATTCATTCCTTAGTCAATGATATACATTTAAGCCTGTTCACAGCTTTAAATAGTTCAAAGCATCAAAAACAAAGACTTATTAGCAGGTGGATTGTTTTTTTTCTTATGTTTTCATCAGGTATAATCAAATCTTTCAACCATCATCACTGAAATGAAATATAATGAATGATACATATAGGCTGTGGTGTATGTTACATCTTACATTTAATTGAGCTAAACTGTGTCTGCACACTTTACATCCTGGACTATTATATTTTTTATAAATTGTTATTTTTTCTTCAACAGAACCATGTTGTGGAGAGGATGTGGCCTGAGATTAACCAGAGGGTCAATTATCCCATAAAAGCAGCTCTTGTCAATATGATTGACCAAGAGACACTGGACCTGGATGATCAGTTGAGTAGATACTGTACATCCACTCTGTGCTGTCAGATCAGCAAAATTGGGATGCAGAGAGCAGTGGATGCATGGAATTCCCATCGTATTCCAGGTGAGCCTACCTTTGGTATTGAAATGAAAAGCCCATATTGGACCACAAATTGTTCCATTTGGCTCTCTAAACTGCATGTTAAACGACGTGAAAATGCATTTTCTGTTTAATAAAGAGCTGGAGAGACACTCTGGACACTTCTGTTACTGAACAAACACTATATATGGCAATGAGTGCCATCATAATATCATGATATAGAGCTATTTAACACTTTTTTTAACATGATAATATAGAGCTATTTAACACTTATTTTAACAAAAGAATAGCACTCACCCTACCTTTAAGTAATGCCAGGAAAAGAGACATTTTAGTATAACTTTTTTTTTAAATGTTTTACCCTTTGATTTTTCTGTTTCATTTTTAGGCAAAGGCATTCCCAATGTTCTGTCCCAAGGTGGCTGCAGAAAAAGGGTCCCTGACGACCTACTGCCTGGATCCTCTACAGCTGCAGACCGCTACAGGGACGAAACTGGGAATTCATTGACCATAGAATCTTGCTTTGGTACTGATCCATTTAGCTGCGAAGAGAACAGGATCAGGGCAGAAACACAATTCAGTTTGCGTCACTCAGACCTGACAGTTCTGTACAACTATACAGTTAACAGGCAGTACAAACCACTCCAGGATTGCTTAATTGACCTGGTCAATATAACTAGACGCAATGTATAGACCAATTATTTGTTTACCAACATTGAGACTGGGTGCACACAGGTGATTGTTTCTTGCAATCAATTCTCAACCTGTTGTTTCGGGGTGCGCTGGTTTCAGCACACCCCAACCCCCTCTTGTGTGTTGGCTAGTGAGGCGCGTCCTAGCGAGACCTGACAGATTTCAGGGTTTCTTTGCGCTCATACTGGTTGCACGCATACTGGTTCTTATCAGTGTGACGTCGTCTGTTAAGGGGTCTATAGGTTCAAGGGCAATAAAGAGGCATTTAATGAAAATCACACTCATTTTATTTGAATGTAACTGTATTTTACTTTAACTGTAATTTGTGAAAAAAAGTTACTAATTTCTTGCTTATTGAGGTTGTTGCCTTCAATGTGATGTGTTTTATACCCTGCTGTCTATTTTTTTCTTTGTACTATATTTACTGTTAACGGTCTTGTTCATAAAAAATGAATACATCAAATTGCCCTGCATTCTGTATCTAAACATGATGTACCTTACACTACCACAATAGTCTGGGGAATCTGCATGGACAAATTATGGCTACACAGTTCAAGATCACCATGTCACACTCTGAAAAGTAAAACTATGATCTACTCAATTTTACTGGTGCAACAAATTTACACAAAAAATATTGAGTACATGTTACTGCTATGAAATAATGGAAATTATACTTCGCAAATTGAGTAAAGGTAAGTAAAACATTTAAGTAGATATGAATAACTGCATTTAGTACCATGACATATAGAAATTGAGTAAAAATAATGACATTCCTAAGTCAATACCACTCAATAATACAAGTAAAAAATACAATTGAAATGCTAGGTGGATCTAATTGAATATTATAGAGTAACAAATGTTACATTTACTATTCATTACTCTATTCAATTCATATATGATAGGTAGATCTAATTGAATATTAGAGTATGATTTAACTAAACAAATATGTTACATTAACTACTCATTTACTCTATTTAATGCATATATCAATTATCCAAAAAATACAATACACTTACTTACATTTTCTAACTGTATTTACCTTTTAGCGGGTGAATTAATACACACAAAGCAATTTTACGGACAATCAAGTTTTTTTGTGTCCAAATATCACCAGTGTATTCCAATTTCAATTGCGCAAAATTACACGTAACAATGTCTGCAAAAATGATGAGCTTAATTATAATGTTCAGTAACAGGGATCTCCCTGTCTGTAGTGAAAATGTTTTAGTTTGTTTGCTAAATAGCTGGAGACACGGGGAGACCACTGTTACTGAACAAACACAAATAGAGCTAAATCTTATTTTAACAAAAGAAAATCATTTTAATTTGCATTAACATAAATCACACATTGGAATATACAATACATTTTTTCAGTCTCGAAACCTTGGTTGAAAGGTTTCCAGTATCCAGCATATATTGACAGAAAACATGAAGTTCAGCAGTCCAGATATATCAGGTATTGTGGCAACTACTTCTTCCCAATATTCAAACATTTAGGAGATAGCCTATAGGTGCTATGAGGCTGAGCTTCGGCAGGAACTGTGTGACGGGTTTCCAAACAAAAACCGAAAGCTTATTGCAGTTAAGGTGATTTATTCATACAAAATAATAAGGTCCAAAAGATGTTACTGAAAAGTAGATGAATGAAATGTATGCAAAACGCCCTAAACGTATAAAGCAAAACGCAAAACGGTCAACAGAAAATATTGAGCCTAGCTCACCCCCATTCTCTCACTGATTGCCCAGCAGCCTGAGACACACACCTGAAATAAACTAAAGGTAATGAACAGACACACAGCAGGAGCTAATCAGTCGATTACTGTGGGAAGTGGGACATCAAACCAAAGCGTGGGAAAAAACAAACAAAAATAAGATAGAAAGCAAAATATACATTTTGGCTCCTACATCAGGTGTGGAGCAGCAGGTCTGATGCTGACTGACATTGGAAAATAAAAGATATATGTCAATATCAACAGCGCTCTTCCTGTTCATAAACAGCCATGGATAATAGCCAGATGCAGACCCTGTGCTTAATTTATAGGCTACTAGAATGCAAGAACGCCTCAGATGAAACAGCCAAACACGTGTGCATGTTGAGCAGTTAATAGGCTAATATGTAAAATGCTCGTTTTGCACATGCACAGTTGTATGAAGCTAAACATAGCTGATCATAGCTGATGCGTGCATGCTTGCATGAGTGCATGCATGCATGCCTGCGTGCGTGCGTGTGCGTGTGTGTGTGTGCGTGTGTGTGTGTGTGTGTGTGTGTGTGTGTGTGTGTGTGTGTGTGTTTGTGTGTGTGTGTGTGTGTGTGTGTGTAAATGTGCGTGTGCAATGTATGCCTGCTGCCTCATTTAGCAAGGCCATGTCCTCCAAGCGAGGCTCCAATGTTTATTTGTTCCCTAATTAGGATGGTTATTACAATTATAGCCTAATTGTATTTATAGCCCTATATGCTCCAAGTTGTTTTTCTTTTTAAATACAGACAGTTGGAAAAGGTTAGAATGACTCTGTTCTTAACGAATTCCCAAGATTTAATGACAAAAAAAGGATGCATGCAGGCAGCAATTAAGCTTGTTGAAAAATTACGGTTTCGGGCTGGGCTGGGCCCAATTTCTCAATATGTATCGGCTTTGGTCGGGCTGGGCAGAGGTTCTGTCGGGCTTAGGCCCGATTAAAGCTCTAAATTAATGCACGTTTTTACACACTGTCCATACAGGCTTTCGGGTTGAGGGTTTCCATGGATTATGGCTGCAAACTGTTATTACTACTCAAAACGTCATAAAATGTTTTGATTTGGTCCTATTAAAATGCATATATTTTTTTTCTTATTTGGGTTTCCTGGAAGTAACTGAGCAGACTGCGGGAGATCCGTCACGGTCACATTCCACGCAACCACCACCACACCACCACCACCACCATCCATTTATGTTGACGCAAAAAATATCACTCCATAAATGGGAAATTCACATTTGTGGTGCAAGCGCGGTTGCCGCAGTTAACCGCGGTTTGGGTGATTCGGGTCAATCAAATATAATTATGAATTAATATCGGATAAACCGCGGGTGAAATATTGCGGTAAATAAATTAATGACATCTAATATATCTATCCATAAAATAGCTAAATCTCTGCGTGCTTGTGTAGAGCAGCCTATGCGATGCAATCACAAAATGCATTGATTATGGAATCTCTGTGTCTTTTTCTTTTAAACCGGTGCTGTGCTGAACAGCGCAGCAGAGCAGTGCGCTCTGTATTACGTTGGATGCCGCATCTATGTTGGATGCCTGTATGTTGGATGCCGCACGGAGTCTGTATGTTGAGCAGCAGACCAGTGCGCTCTGTATGTTCAGCGCAGCACCAGTTTAAAAGAAAGAAAAGACGCACCGACATTCCATAGGCTAAATCAATGCATTTTGTGATCGCATGCACGACACAACTAATACTAAAACTAACGGGGAATACCAGAACATAATAATATTTTGTCATACGGGAAAAACGGTTGGTGCGGATATTTAAATTGGATAATATAATTATTGCGGTTGGATAACGGGCGGATAATTAATTTGTACATGCGGATTCGGGTGACGTGAGAGGCCATCCGCGCATCTCTTTCTAGACAATCTGTCCTCATTTAACTTGTGGGGCAAGGATGGACGCACAACTCGCTCATTTAGGGCAAAATGATTCTGCAAAACAGCAGCACACGCACACACAAGGGCGCACTGAAGGGGTGGAGTATGGTCCTCTTAAAAACTATTCCAAATAATCACGACGAAAATATTGAAGTGGTTCATGAGTCATGAATAATGACAAAGATCAGTCCACATGTGGAACGACTTTGGGCCAAGGTACGCTCAGACATTATATTCTGTGTAGCCTATATGTGCCATATACAATGAAAGAATAATAATAGGGTGGGTCTGTTATTTTGGGAAAGTGAAAGATTTCGTTTCAGAATACTCACAGCATTGAGCACATAATCAGATATATTTTATCAAACGAAAAAAAAAAAACACAGATCTTTTTCTGCAAAGGTTATTGCCATATGTTCAATTCAAGAAACGTTTCTGCTGACTCAACATGGCACTTGGTGGTCAGCAGGGGATGTCATTGGATTTCCATTTAATGTATTGCAAATTTGAAGCTAAGAAAGTCGTGTTTTCATCCACTAGATGGTGAGTATATGAGATTCTTCATAAGCATGCAGGGAAATATTTTGCCGGTCAGGTGAGATGCATACAAGACATGCAATAATATTAGTTTGATTAACACCTAGTTCCAGACAAACTAATTTGCAAGCTGCTATATAGCCTTAATTCAAAGGGGGCCATATTTGAAAATATGAAGGGCTGATGACTACAGCAGAGCCAAATGTAAGCCCACTGTATTGCTATTATATTTACTGTCCAAGAAATTGTCTTATGCTCAAATGGTATCCAAATGTAACAGGTGTGGAAAATGTCTCTCTACAAAATGTGTAATGAAATAATCTTGAGAATGAAACAACCCAAGGAACAAGCAGTTAGTAATCCTTACTACTTCTACTAATAAATACTTTATATCTGCCCCTGCAGGTTAAATTCAAAACACCAACATTTCAATGTATGAATTTCACTTGACAGGCCTCATTGTAGGGAGGGACTGCTTCTTCCATAAATGTATAGAAGATGACGGTCAACGTCATCTTAAAAATATCAAGCTTTTTTTTTTAAACGACTTTCGTTGAATCAAGTAATTTGGCCTGTTTTAAAGACTAAATATTAACCACATTCCCTTCAATACTGCATAGGTGCGCATTGCGTGACGTCTGTAGCCTATAGCCAAGAGGAAAATTATTTTCATATCAACCCTATAAAGTAGGGTTAAGATTTTTAGCCTGTTTAACCATATAATATATATATATATATATATATATATATATATATATATATATATATATATATATATATATATATATATATATATATATATATATATATATATATATATATACACATATGTACAAAACATCCATTTAAATTCTGACAGGTCCTATATAGATAGATATAGCTTTAGAGATATCTCTCTCTCTCTCTATATATATACATATCTACAAAACATCCATTTAAATTCTGACAGGTCCTATATAGATATAGCTCTATCTATCTCTCTCTCTCTACAAAACATCCATTTAAATTCTGACAGGTCCTATCTATCTATCTATCTATCTATCTATCTATCTATCTATCTCT
>NC_139961.1:3004046-3021546 GCF_963454915.1 Gymnoscopelus microlampas | reverse complement strand
CGTCTGAAATGTCAAGGCAGGTCACTCACAGGAGATGTTTAGTATAAAGCTTGCTGCAGTGTTGTCATCCACCCGAGTTCACCTGCATCCAAATCTTTAGTGTCAATCTGTTTAGCTAGGTTTAAATTATTAATGGTTGTACACAATTTGTCTCCAGGAGAGGCAGGTTGGAGACAGGTTGAGAAAACTAACACAAAATCTTGTCATTTTCAGCTGGATTCCAGAAGAATACACCTCGTAGCCGAAAATGGAGATGTTGTCTTGCCCGGAGAGGGGGGCAACATGTTGGTGGATCCCTCAAAGAAATATGAGGTACATTACTGTTTGTATTGACTTGTATGCCTTGTTTGAGTAAATAGGACCACAATAGAAACGAGCCCATAGGGCTTTTTGTGTTATCCATGTAGTGTTATACACTGTACTGCTGTGCTGTTGGCAGTTCTTGCTAATACGATTTTCAATCCTAAAGGTATGTGGAGATGAGGCTTCAGGAGCCACAGCCCCACCGCCACCACTGGCCACAGCTGCTGCAACAGCTTCAGGTTCTGGGAACCGATTCAGTTTCCGGCGGCCTGGCCAGCAAGGTGTAGGACCCACACCTGGACTGCCGCGAACCCCGCAACCACCACACAAGAACAGGATGTATGTACCCAGATATAATGGAGAAATTATTAAAAACATGTCTGTAAAGAGCTGCAGTTAAATTTATTCTAATCATTTCTAACGATTTTTAGTGTATACAATGCCATTTCAAGCTTTGAGGGGATGACAGTGAAAATCTATGTTTCTAACCCCACTGTCTTTTTCAGGAATATAATTGTCGGGGAGGTGGAACGTGGCCTCATATTTGAGGACGACGCTGTCAGTGTCCAGTTTCTAGATGCAGAGGCCACTGTGGAGGCGATTGGGGAGAAAGTGAAGAGACAGTTGGACTTGAACGAGAACATTGTGCTCCTCAATGCAAAGAAGCAGAGGCTTCTTGATACTCCAGATTGCCATGGTAACTGTGCACCAACTTTATCAATGACTAGCTTTCAGTCAATGCTTAATTAATGAAATGATAAAAAATAATCTGTGCACTAAAAGCTAAATTGCAGAAGATCTATAAAAATAAAACCTTTTTTAACCCATAGGCTAAGCTTTGAGCTATTCTATAGGGATGGACTTAACAGTGTTGATCTGATAGATTGAGAGATGTAGTAAAAAGCTTGTTTATACTGCTAAAGATAACATGCACATACGGGTCTTGAAAAACAAATGACATGCATTATTGTTTCCATAGACCTCAAATACTGGCAGTCCAATAATCGCAAGGTCATCGCCCTGAAAGAGAGCGCCTATGAGGAGTACTTGGCGCGAAAGAGGAGGAGGACGACAAGGTAAGTGTTCCAAACACATTCAGGTGAACATCTGCTGTACTTGAATGTGAGAAGGTCTAAATGAAATTGTATCTTTATTCCCACAGTGAAGATCTTAAGGAGATCCTGGAGCACCTGGTGCTGGCTTCCCAGGACCTCTCCACAGTGTCTCAGTACATTAAAGAACTTACACAGTTCATTTCAGCGTCCAGGGACTTCACGGTGGCGTTGACGCCAGCGCAGCTTTTGGCTGTGAGGGAGCTGTTTGAGTGCACCATATGCGGAGGTTTCTATACTACATGTGTTAAATCATTTTGCAAATAGTTTTTCTTCTTGTGGTGTAGCAGGTGAGGCAGTACTACTATCTACAGGTAGGCCCACCCAAATGTAGTGGCATCATGAAAGAGTATCTGTTATATAATAAGCTAACCCTATGGACTCGTACGCTATTTGTTTGATTATGACCTACATTTCTGGCTCACAGGAGTACAACTGTAAAATGAGGCTAATTTGAACGTAGAAGTTAAAGAAATGTCACTAGCCAGTGACTTGTACTGTAACCAATAAGTCTTGTGCTAAAAATCCCCACATTAGCCCATCTACAAGCTGGCAACATGTCATGAGCATCGGTTTTTGGTTTAAAAAATGGGGAGGTCTGGTTGAAAGTGGTTAATGTTGCTCTATGTGCAGTCACTGGTTTACAATGCTCATCACCCAATACAAGATGGCCAAGTGCATTAGGTCTTTTCACACTATTCTGCTGAATAATGCAGATCATTATGGGGCGATATTCCAATACTTATGAGCAAACATTTTCAAAATTACCTTGAAATTAAAAGCACATTATAATATAGCTACACCAAATCTCTTAATGGCTTTAAGTTGACAGAGTTTGCTAAAACATTGAATTTGAGTTGTATTTTTGTAGTATTGACCTCTGTACCAGAAGTAGTTGCAAACTGTCCTGTATATGCTGATCAAATGTGTGTTCTAATCAACATTATTTTTTATCTTTGCAGATGTCATGAGAGGCCCAGTCACAGCACCATGTTGCCGAAAGATGATAGGCTGCCGTGGCTGTGTGCAGCAGCAGCAACCAGTTGGGGTGGCCGGCAGGTGCCCCAAATGTGTCGACGGGCAGGTTTATTTTGATCTCACTGGGATGGGGGACTTACTGGAGGTGGTGAGGGAGATTCTGAGGCAGAGCTAAAGAGGTTTGAGTGGGGTTCAGCAAACTGTTTAAAAAAAAAAAACTTTAATAACTTTTATTGTTTGTTTTTAAATGTCATGTTCGTTTAATGGCAGTTGGCAATAGCAGCTCACAATGGGCTTGTAGATTGTTGAGTGCCATAAACAAGTTTGCAATTTTTTGATTATTTTATTTTCCACAAGGGGAGCTTTAACACAACTTAGGAATCATCCTAGGTCCCTGTAAAATGGAACGGACGGATGTGACAAGGGCCCAAAAAATTTCTCTTCCGGTCTTTCCAATGATAGGATCTGGAGAAAAAGCTCCATCTCCATATCTTTTTACCATGGTTAAAACAAGCCATTTTCGTGTTTTGTAATCCAGATCTACAAAGTTCTACAAATAATTGTATATATAAAATAATTGTAGTGGAGTAAGCGTATATTTGCCTGAGATGTAGTGAGCAAGGACGTCAGAGTGGGGCTCAGGGAGCTGTTTAAAAAAAAGAAAAAGAAGAAAAAAAAATACTTTTATTGTTTGTGTAATGGTGGAGTAAAAGTATAATATTTGCCGCTGAGATATAATGGAAATGCATGCAAAGTATTAATTGTACTAGTACAGTACTTGAGTAAATGCACGTACCACTATATGAATAAAAATGTATATTGCATTACAAAAGCCATGACTCTTGACTTCACTTATTTTTACATGTATTGAGTTGACTTGCAAACATTTCTTTTGCATTATCAATGGAAACTCCATCGGTTATATTTGTTGCTCAAGTGTAATGTATTGGTTGAGCTAAAACAATTGGAGCTCATTCCAAAATTGTGGTAAATGTCAATATGAATTTTCATCAGGTATGTTATGCAGAGGCTGTTGGCAAATCTTATCTGTATGTATATAGGAATATTTGTTTCATTCTGTCAGACATGTAATGATCAAATCTACAATGGAGGTCCATACATAAAATATGGTGAGTTGGGTACAGTTAGGCTACTGCAGACAGTGCTTTCTAAGGGCAACATATCATATGCTTAACCGAACTGGTGGTTACTGACATGCTGCTTTAATGAAATGATTAAAGAACACGTTCATAGCAATTGACTAGTTGCAATTTATCCCTAGCCATAGCATTTGGGAGAGCAGGGTGTTATCTCTGAGCTCATAAATGAACTCATACTTTATAACTGACTTATGATCACTAATTTGCAAGTGTCTTTTAATGGTGCTGTAATTAAAGTAAAATAAAAGGCATTCAATTGTGCAGGAACACTATGTTCTGCCTGAACCTTAATCACACATGCATTAACTATAGATTCATTTGTTCATCCACAAGGGGAAATTGTTGTGCTCAGGTCAATGGATACATATAACACACTATGATACTATATGTATAGTAGTACAGTGTTACTAACTTACTGTACACACGGTGTGTCTAACTTGAATTGACGCAAAGCATCTTGTCTTTATAGTTGCTTTATTAATGACTGTGCCTCTCAATCATAGATATATAATATATCTATGCTTGAGACCATAGATATAAAGCCTGCCTTATATATTAATAAGGAAGGCTTTATATTTTATATTTTTTATGTTTGGCACTTGAAGTTTTTAAATAAATAAATGAACTGTTGTATTTCAACAACTGATCCCTTGTTAGTATTCATTATCTAATTACAAATAGAAAAATAAGCTCTGAATTTCTAATTAATTTAGATAGATACTGACCCCTGCAGGGGGTTTCCCGTCATAGCAACGTCAATGTTTTACGCCTACTTCTTACTTCTTTTTTTCATTGATAAAACATGTAAGCATTAATGTCCATTAGACCACAGACCCCCCACAACAATAATCATAATAAACGCAATGAGTTATAATTAATCAATTTAATATTTATTTTAGCTATATTTCATAATCATAAATGCAAAGCTAACAATTCTAAATCTTTTTAAAACTCAATGAGTTCTACATAATCAATGTAATAGTTATTTAAGCGATTTTTCATACTCATAAAGTTAAACATTCTAAGGCTCTCTTCTAAGATCCCCCTGCGTTTGAGTGCGTTCTTTGTTTGTTTTTGTTTCTTTATTGTGGATAAATATGTACAAACAAACGAAAGAAAAGTTCGTCCATTCATTTGAAAGGCAGTTCCGCGTTCCGGTGCGTCACAGAACTGGGCGTGGCTTAATGACTCGGCTCCGCTCCGCTCGACTCGGCTGGAGTCGGCTCCGCCGTCTCCCGTCTCCCACAAACTCAAAATGAGCAGAGAGACCAGCTGACAGCCAGTCTGCGCCTCTCGCCTCCCGCGCTGAGGAGAGAAGTGGAACTGCCAGAACGTACGCGGACCCTGTAGCTGATGTGATGCCACGCAACCGATTTCAGTTATTAACCATTCCAGACCACGACTGGAGCGGTGTACAACACAGATAGGAGGTCCCCTTCACTCAGGGACCTTTTAAACAAGCAACACACAGAAGTGTAGAAAACTGTATATTTACTTGCGGCGACGCGAGAACTACCTTTTCTGCGCCATGGTGAACTCAGAACAAACTCGACCGTGTTAGCAGGCCCTTGGCCTCCGGGGAAATGGCGGCTAAATTTTGATCTAAGTCTGGTCACCATCCGTAAGCTCTTTAATAACTCGATCCACTATCACAATACCCAGTCCCCGACTTAAGACAACACTGTGGATATGAGGATAACTGTGTTATAAGAAAGACAGGGGGCAGAGGGGCCCCCTACACTTACTGGCCAGCTTCAACAGAAAATCAACTTGACCTTCACTCAGTCAAAAGGCACTATTGAAACAACCTATCCTACTCCTCTGACTAGAGAAATGCACTGAAACTCATGCGTTACACCAACCCACCATCCCCATGGCCTGCTACCCAGACCTTCACTCACTCTTAAGTACAGTCACACACAGGGATAATGAGTCAACACATGCAAACCATCTCACTCTTTAAGCCACCTTGCCAACTCTCAGCACATCGTCATAGCACACAGTCACCGCACTACACCTAAATGCTTACAATTCATCGCATACAAAACATTGCACTCCTAAAACATTTGCTCAATACATCACTCCGCCCAGCTTTGCATCAAACGTTGGCATCAACTTTAGCATCAGTTACAAATCTCTACCTGTATGGGGTGTGTATAGAATGTGTATGTATGTTGCCGTAGTGTGGAGTTCTCATACTCACCGAGGGCTTGGTGGTGTCCTTCAGAAGAAACCCCTAGTCTGATTATCTTTATAACACTAACTCAGAAAATGAGGCTTTTTGAAATATTAAAAGCTTCCCTTTATTTGCTCAGTTCATAGTGGGATTACAGATGTGTATTTAACAATACAAAATACAAATACAAAATACCAATAGAAATGAAATCAATAATTTTTCATGTCTGTCTGGTTTCCAAATGCCTTAATTTAGGCTTGTCCTAAACTAATTTATAATTTAGATTAAAAAGAGGAGGTTCCATTTAGATCTCATTCAGCCTGAAATACAGGCTAGTCTAAATTTGGTAATTCCAAGAATGTCGTTAAAGTAGCACTAAATAGGTTTAATCTCAAAATAGAGAAATTTACCCTTTTTAATTTAATTAATTTGTTACCTTCCTCCACGTGGAGCCAAGACTGCTTAACATCTGAGCAAGGTGCAAGAGAAGAAGCCCCAAAAACCTAAGAGCCCAAGGGGCCCAAAGGGCCCCCAACAGCCGTCCAAAACCTCCCAAGTCTCCCTCAGCCTCTGTCTCCCCAGCCTCTCTAAAAAACCCGCTTGATGCTCTCGTGAGCGCCCCTTTATACGATAGTACGGTCTAAAGGAAGTTCTCCAGACATCAGTGTGTGTATGTGAGTGCACGTAAGTGTGCACGTGGGTGACTTTTCGAAAGTTAAGAAAGTCAGTGTGTGTGTATTTGCGTGCACATAGGCGTGCATGCTTTATTCTTAGAAGTCAGACGCTATAGGTGATTCTCAGAAGTCAGTGTGTCTGCATGTGGGTGTATGTGTGACTTGTCCAACAGCTACCCACACACACAAAAAACGCTTACTTGGCACCTTGCACGACATTATCAGCATTGCCATATATGGGCATACTGAGGGGTTAAATGTCCTCCGAAATGTTTCTTATACCTGAGCATAATTCAGTAAATGCAATTACACTGCATTTTATCAGCAATTTTATATGATTAAATTAAATCATTAATCAGAAAATCAAATGATTCACACTTGCATGTGTGCATGTAACATTTGGTTAAAACTATCAGATCTTGGGTACTCGTTGACCCCACTGATCAGCCATAGATGCAGGCTGTATGTCACGTACGCCGCGAGTGCAGCTCACATACAGGAAATGCACATAAAGGAAATGGAGGCCTCTGCCTGCTGCAAGCCTTCGAGTGCACCTCAGCAGTCATTTCAACCAGTCAATATCATATTCTTTCTTTAGGCAAATCAAGTGATAACATAATTTAAAGCCTATATCCTAAAGTGAGCTGTTCAACATAAATTACGTTCTAATACATCTCCAGATGTTCAACACCCTCTCTCGTACATTTATGTTGAAAAAACCTAAAAGAACTTGAACAAGACAACACCCCAAAAAGTACAAATGAAAAGAAACCATTTATATAAAATATATCTGAAGTATAACCAAACAAATTACAGACATAGTAGCAAACAAAAGATAAACAGTAATAATGTAAAACAAAAACACAAATATCAACCCTTTACATTTTTTTTTTTATGGAACCCACATCAAAACAGAATGAAGTGACCCTCCTCCAGACCCCCAGAGCAGTATAATCATTGTCCGTCTTCATCCAAACCAGCCCATATCAGCCGCTTCAGTCCCATCCAACTCCATTTTAAGCCCAGGCAAAAGTCTCTTTTCCATCTTCTCTTGTCCACTGTCCATATCAATCACAACAAAAGACCCATGCCTATACACCACACTAGTGATGACATGGGTCCAGGTCTCACAGCGCTTTCCCAGGCCACATCATGTGACCTTGCACTAATAACCAGTCACCCCCTTCTTTGGGAGCAAGTTCATGAGTTCAGTTTCATGGTCAGTAACCGGAAGTTTCCCGGTCACCCTCTCTTGATCTTCAGCAGCAAGGTCAGCACCAGCAATGCCACCAGCCACCAGACTCCCAGACGCAGTCTGTCGAAATCCAGTCTTCTCCTTTTCCCAGTGTGTTGGCTAGACTAGGCACCACGGGAAGTACCATACAGGCATGTAGGAGGACCAGGACTAACAGTAGGGATATTTTCCTTTGCCAAAGGACCCTTGCTGAGGTAAGGTACTACCTCTCTACAGCCTGCGGTTGCAGTTTACTGTCATGCCCAAGACCCTGTTTCTCACGTAGTAGATCAGCAGATCTTCATCGGACAATACCACAAAATTGGTCGGATAGGAAGAGTTCATCACCGCCGGGCAGCAGTGTTCGGGCAAAACCCCTCACATCAATTGAGATCTGGAGTGTTCACATTCGGTGGATTGTCCCAGGAACAGAGTCATTCGGGATCTGGCCTTGGACCTGCTCCATGGGTCTTGGCGGGTCAGGTTCAGTCTGTCAGTCTGTAAAGTTGTGTCAATGCTCAAAGTAATAACCAAAAATGATTATATTCATAAGGGGTTGTCCAAGAAAAAGAAAATATTTCTAGTTCAAAAGAAAACAGGAAAAAGGGCATGAAAATAATTAGCAAACAAAAAATCTAACTATAGTTCATGTCATGCCTGTGTTGTCAATCTACATGACTAACCCTTTTTTTTTTTTTTTTTTTTTAATACCAAATAAATGGGGTGTTCAAGATAAAAAAAAACTGCTTCTGTAGCAGCAGTGTTCCTGCTACAACTCAGACATACAGTAATCAACTCACACAGAGATATCATACAATTATGTATACTGCCTATGGCAAGTATTTTCAGAAAAGCATATTGCTTTAGGCTCCAGAGATCATATATTTTCTGAAACCGTTATTCAAATAAGCATCTGGAAATAAAGAATATGGAACTCACTTAGAGGATTAATTTGATCTGTCAACATAAGACCAAAAACATTTGCATAATAAATCTTACTGAATTACTAAATTACTTTGTAAGTTAATGAATGAGGATAAGTATACTATATATGTTGTCCTGGCATTTTATACTGAAGGACCTAGATGTTCAACTTGAGATTTCTATGAAGCTATTAAACTCAGTAATGGATAAACCTGCCCTTGTTCAAAACGTTAGAACATTTAGGGGCCCATGGAATATAGAGCAGCTAAAAAATAGCAATGAAATCACTCAGTCTTCCTGAGTGGTGATTATTTTGTAAAATAAAATTAAAATTAAAACCATGACAAAAAGCTCTGGGGCACATTAAAGGCACCCTATGACAATATTACAGAACATATCCTGAGGAATAGAATGTGCTTTCAAGCTGTGTAAAGTAAGCACAGAAGGGGTGGAGAAATGATTGATGTCCATCAATAATGACAAGCCACCTGATATTGACAGCTAAAGTAGCTAAAGTAGGCTATCAGAATAACTGTCAGTAATAACATATTAATCACAAAATCTAATCATTTTACTTGACGTTTAATAATCGCACAAATAATTTGGAACAATTTCATTGGGTTGCTGGTATTGACCACAACAATTTAATGTCTGCCTGGCCTTTAGGCTTCATAATCAAAAGTTGCACTGGGCAGATATAACAAATATTTTTAATTATCAAATAACTGACACATTTAATAATGTGTATATTTCAGAATAGAATATAGTGGAAATAGCCGATCCACAAGATTGTAAGCTTGTAGATTTGCCATTTTCACCACTCCTCCTGAAAAGCAAAAATGTTATCAGGGAAAAATTAGATTAGCTCAGTTAGTAATTGTGACAGGCTCAGCTCCAATAGGCTATTCCATGTTTCTAATCTAAGCCTTAAGGTCAATTCCTGCCCAAATAATTTGGAAAAAGTCAAAGTGATTTCACTGCCCAGCAAGGCTAAGACTGCCTTTACTGGCTCCAATAATAGCCCTATAAACAGGCCTTTTCTTAATACATTCTTAGAAAAACTGTTGATTCAAAATAGAGCCAATAGGCTCCCCCATCAATGGTCATATACAACCAGTGTCAGAGAGATGCATGCCAGGTTCTCCTAGACAACAGTCACGGAGAGGCCGACATCATCACTTCCCATCCCCTTAACAAGTGTCAAGACATACCACAAGAGCTAATTTTCTAGTCCCTAAATTAAGAACACAGTTCAATGCAAGGTACAACGCTGTATCAGACCATGATTGCATGGAATGCACTGTCAGAACTGATGGTAACATTTTAAACAAAATCAAACTATAAGGTACCACTTAAGTGTGAGTTAAGACCCCTTCTCTTATGAGAGGAAAACAGACCTTTTGGGTCTGACCTCTATCATTTCTGTGAGTGTTTCCTGAACAGAGAGGCTCACAAGCACCCACACATGCAGAGTCTCCAAAATAACTATGTGTTATACCCCACCGATAATTTTTAGCATCTCTCTGGGGAGATCTATTAAATATATCAGATAAATCATATATTCTTCCTGCACAACGTCTTATGTAACATACACATAAACAATTTCTAAACAACTCAAGGGGCTTAGAATTTACTAAGCCAACAATAGAACGAGATAGGTCGTCCAATTATTATAATGTTCCTCATGTATGGTTACTCAGTCTTACTGGAAACCAATCATACATGTAGCTAAGATAACATGAGTGACGTTGTCTTAAACATCTACGTTTATCTCTCCCTCTCTGGCTCATATGAAGCCAGCTTACAGGGTCAGATTACACCATTGTTTTTTTTGTTTTTTTTTAATAGTTTCTTACTATTTCTCTGCTTGCATCCTACTGAGGCATCTAGCCTCCCCCTATTTTTGTCCCCCGGAAAGTAAAAAAGAATCCACACGGCTTTGTGAGGTATGTAAATAGTGTTCACAAGTGTCAGCTTTAATTTTCCTAGAGTGTGTGCCCCCAAAACAGAGGGTGTTGGTCCAAAAAATGTGAATTTTTGTGGTCCAAAATTCTCATTTTTATTTATCCCTTTAATTCACACTTTACCTTTTATATATTTTTAACAAATTCAATGTCATTTGTTTTAGTGCTTCATCCCAACATGGGAGCATTTTACATAGTTGTAATGTCTGCACTAAACTTAAAGTGCTTTCCCACTTGTGCCTTTGCACAGTATTCTGAATTATTCAGAAAAGGTTATTATTAAACCCATCCCCCCATCATACACATGCTGACATCCTGATCCCACTGGTGTTGTAAGTGTGTTCTAAGTGTAGGTATTAGGACCTGATTATCCGCCAAAAACCTGCAGATCTTATGTCCCACACTACCTAAACCTTTGTGCACCTTAGTGACCACTAGATCGGCTTGCTCTAGGGGCACCTTGGTGAGTGCATTTTGTCCCGTCAATATTCCCGTAGGAATACCCGGGAGAACTTTGCCATAGTAGGCCTGGCAGGGGCCATAACATACTTCTATATACATGGAACATTCTATACACACTGTTCTATGTCATTTTATACACTTTAATCTAGTCACAGTACTTAAAACAGCTTCAAGCTTCTCTTTATCTTGAAGGTCAGATTTCTCTACTTGCTCCTTAATTAGGGGTTTTATTACTTTCAATAGTAAGAGAATAGGTTTCGGCATAAGCGGGCACCTCCCTATAACGGGAGAAAGCCTGCGTCTAACTCTTCTTCCTGTATGGAGCCAAATTCGGTCTCTACCTCCTCATAGGTTTCCCGTCAGCCATGTGCACGGTTCTTCCTTATTCTATATATATATATATAGGGTTTTCTATACACACATATAAATCCGTCTTAATACACGTTGTGGGGAACTGATCAAAGCCAAACACAAAATGCAGGGTACAAGCCCACTTAAGGGTATTTATTTGACACCTTTCGTATATGGGACCCGCAGGTCCTTGGTAATACTTTTCAAATAACTTCAAATAATAAAGATCAAACTCAAAGTTCGCCCCGCGTCGGGGTATTTTCATGCATCACAATGTCTCTGTTTGGAATCCATGCGCCTCAGCGTCATCGTCATTTATCCATGCATTGTGTCGGGTAATGTGATTAACTCCCACAGGTTGCCTAGGAGTAAACAAAGAGTATCCTTTTAATACTACGATTCACAAGCATTCATCAATGTGCGGGAATAGTGGAGAATATTGCCTTACCGCCTGTAGCACCCGTCCAGTCACCAGGAGAGCCAATGCCAGACTGAGACAGAGTAGCCATACTTGTAGCCAGGTGCCACACCTAACCTGTCGCCGCAGCTGCGCTGAGTTGGGGCTGATTCATGATGGTGAGTGGCAGGTAACGCCCTTCTATGACGCTGCCCAGGCTGGTGCGCTGCCTGCGCGGTCTCCCTCTGTCTCTGTCCCATGGCCTCTCCCTGGTGTGGTGCTTACCTGACAGGCGGTATTGTGGCGATACTCCACAACGTACATTGTATGGTTACGCATACATATACTCCATGCATTTATTTCCCCTATAAATACACGCTTAGGTTTCCCCGTTAACCATGTGCACGGTTCTCCCTAAATATATATGTACATATATAGACAGAGGCGGTCTGCCCACATACACACATATATCTGCAAAAATAAAAAATATTTTTGTCAGGGTTTATGCCTTTCATGCAAACAGTATGCAATCGTCCTGTGGTCCCTAGATCTAATCTCGTTGAGGGATCAGTTCAACTCGATCGTCACCTTGTTCCAGATCACGGAGCGGATACAGTGGTGCAGGACGGGGGAGCTAGCCACAATTAAACTCTTAGGGCTATACTCACCAAGCTTTTATTTCAACAACCTAGGTATCTGACACACCTATGGGCAATAACACATTTATTTTCACTATTTCTACTCAAGCGCAAAACCTCGTTTTGAGTATGATTTTCGGTCCAATTTGGTCCAGTTTTAAACACTACCAACTATGTTTTCCTCCCGTTTTAAACAGGCAATTTCCTCTCCAATAAGAGGAGCGGCTGGATTTTTAGGGGAGTTCTACTAGCCTTAGTTGTTTGTAGGTACTGTTCCTGACAATTGAACTGAGCAAAAGTTGCAGCATTTCTCAATTTAAGCCACTGTCATCTCCGCGGATGAATCACATAACAGTGTGCCACTCCTTTTGGCAAATTTCAATGTGTTACCTCAGCTTGAATTTCGCTGGTTACTCTTGACACTTCTTTCAGTACTTATTCCCATCTCAACGGGGGTTCGAAGTTTAACAGGATAAGCAGCCTATCTGATACAACACTATAGAACAATAAAATGTTTAGTGGTTAGACTCGGCAGTACTCTTTCCTGCCACCACGCTGGGCGCCATATTAACCATTCCAGACCACGACTGGAGCGGTGTACAACACAGATAGGAGGTCCCCTTCACTCAGGGACCTTTTAAAACAAGCAACACACAGAAGTGTAGAAAACTGTATATTTACTTGCGGCGACGCGAGAACTACCTTTTCTGCGCCATGGTGAACTCAGAACAAACTCGACCGTGTTAGCAGGCCCTTGGCCTCCGGGGAAATGGCGGCTAAATTTTGATCTAAGTCTGGTCACCATCCGTAAGCTCTTTAATAACTCGATCCACTATCACAATACCCAGTCCCCGACTTAAGACAAAACTGTGGATATGAGGATAACTGTGTTATAAGAAAGACAGGGGGCAGAGGGGCCCCCTACACTTACTGGCCAGCTTCAACAGAAAATCAACTTGACCTTCACTCAGTCAAAAGGCACTATTGAAACAACCTATCCTACTCCTCTGACTAGAGAAATGCACTGAAACTCATGCGTTACACCAACCCACCATCCCCATGGCCTGCTACCCAGACCTTCACTCACTCTTAAGTACAGTCACACACAGGGATAATGAGTCAACACATGCAAACCATCTCACTCTTTAAGCCACCTTGCCAACTCTCAGCACATTGTCATAGCACACAGTCACCGCAATACACCTAAATGCTTACAATTCATCGCATACAAAACATTGCACTCCTAAAACATTTGCTCAATACATCACTCCGCCCAGCTTTGCATCAAACGTTGGCATCAACTTTAGCATCAGTTACAAATCTCTACCTGTATGGGGTGTGTATAGAATGTGTATGTATGTTGCCGTAGTGTGGAGTTCTCATACTCACCGAGGGCTTGGTGGTGTCCTTCAGAAGAAACCCCTAGTCTGATTATCTTTATAACACTAACTCAGAAAATGAGGCTTTTTGAAATATTAAAAGCTTCCCTTTATTTGCTCAGTTCATAGTGGGATTACAGATGTGTATTTAACAATACAAAATACAAAATACAAAATACCAATAGAAATGAAATCTAGTAATGTTTCATGTCTGTCTGGTTTCCAAATGCCTTAATTTAGGCTTGTCCTAAACTAATTTATAATTTAGATTAAAAAGAGGAGGTTCCATTTAGATCTCATTCAGCCTGAAATACAGGCTAGTCTAAATTTGGTAATTCCAAGAATGTCGTTAAAGTAGCACTAAATAGGTTTAATCTCAAAATAGAGAAATTTACCCTTTTTAATTTAATTAATTTGTTACCTTCCTCCACGTGGAGCCAAGACTGCTTAACATCTGAGCAAGGTGCAAGAGAAGAAGCCCCAAAAACCTAAGAGCCCAAGGGGCCCAAAGGGCCCCCAACAGCCGTCCAAAACCTCCCAAGTCTCCCTCAGCCTCTGTCTCCCCAGCCTCTCTAAAAAACCCGCTTGATGCTCTCGTGAGCGCCCCTTTATACGATAGTACGGTCTAAAGGAAGTTCTCCAGACATCAGTGTGTGTATGTGAGTGCACGTAAGTGTGCACGTGGGTGACTTTTCGAAAGTTAAGAAAGTCAGTGTGTGTGTATTTGCGTGCACATAGGCGTGCATGCCTTATTCTTAGAAGTCAGACGCTATAGGTGATTCTCAGAAGTCAGTGTGTCTGCATGTGGGTGTATGTGTGACTTGTACAACAGCTACCCACACACACAAAAAAACGCTTACTTTGCACCTTGCACGACATTATCAGCATTGCCATATATGGGCATACTGAGGGGTTAAATGTCCTCCGAAATGTTTCTTATACCTGAGCATAATTCAGTAAATGCAATTACACTGCATTTTATCAGCAATTTTATATGATTAAATTAAATCATTAATCAGAAAATCAAATGATTCACACTTGCATGTGTGCATGTAACATTTGGTTAAAACTATCAGATCTTGGGTACTCGTTGACCCCACTGATCAGCCATAGATGCAGGCTGTATGTCACGTACGCCGCGAGTGCAGCTCACATACAGGAAATGCACATAAAGGAAATGGAGGCCTCTGCCTGCTGCAAGCCTTCGAGTGCACCTCAGCAGTCATTTCAACCAGTCAATATCATATTCTTTCTTTAGGCAAATCAAGTGATAACATAATTTAAAGCCTATATCCTAAAGTGAGCTGTTCAACATAAATTACGTTCTAATACATCTCCAGATGTTCAACACAGTCTTTGTTGACCTCGTTACATCTGGTTGACAACTTGACCGTGCCAGAGAAGGACAAGAAGGACAAACTCTGGAAACTCCGACCATGGCTGGATTTGTTCAGAGAGAAGTGCCTACAGGTGGTTCCAGAAGAGCATAGAGCATGAGATGATGATTCCATTCAAGGGAAGATTCAGTTCCATCAAGCAGTACATGAGGCAAGCCACACCCCTGGGGCTTCAAAGTGTGGGTCAGAACGGGAATCGGTGGCGTCATCTGTGACTTTGACGTTTACCAAGGGAGCATCGATGGCGTACGAGCAAAATCTGAACATGGCTTGTCAGGGGATGTCGTCATGAAGCTTGCTTCGACACTGCCCAGTGGGCAGAACTACAAGATATGACAATGGTTTAGGTTATTATAGGTTTCTTTACTACATATATTGTACTGATTTTTATTTTGTTGTTCTTTTAATAAAATTGATTTAAAAAATATGGCTTTGGTGTTATTATTCATAATGTATACTGTTCTGAGGCCAAATATTATTCATAATTTATCTGAGGCCAAATAATAAACCATATAAATGAATCATTAAGTTGTTTTAGTGAAGTAATTACACATTTGCCATGTTATCCATAAAAATGGCCTATGGGAAATTTTGCTACCTGATGGACCCAACGTTGCTAAATGTTTTGCATAAAAGCTTATCAAAACATTTTTTTTTAAAGCATTATATTTTACTCTTCAAAATACTCCTACAAGACCATCTGAAAGGTTTACATTTTTTTTTTGCAAGTACAAATATATCCGGGTCTTAGAGGGTTAAGTGAAAGTATCAACACTGCAATGTAAAAATACTCTGTCCAGAATTGAAAATGTACTTGAGTAAAAGTACAAAAGTATTGGTAGCAAAATGTACCTTTTCTAAATGTACGAGCAGTGGGCACTATGCTAAATGTCCCATTTCACAAGTTTTCAAATATGTAAAATGTCTAAAAAATCTTTTCGTGTTAGGCAAACGTTTATGGGCCCTTGTGGATGTAGCTTTTTTCACAACATTTCGCAACTTCCCGCAATTTCACCGCAAAAAAATCCGCATATTTCGTCGCAGAATCAAGGATTTTAGCCCGCATAATCAAGAGTTTTAGCCCGCATAATCACCGCGTTTTTCTGGAGGGTCTAATTAGTAAGACATAGTAACAGACAGGCAGTCATTATTGAATGAACAGACAGACATGTAAATAGTCATTAGTAAGACAGCAGACATGCCGTCATCATAATCTGTAGTTAATAATCTAATCCACTAACATGGTTTAATCTCACGTCTCATCATCTCCTCTTACTGGAAAACTCTTAATCCAACACTCTGCAATACATAGTGCTTTATTCACCACCTAGAATCATCCTATTTCAACTGGGGACCCCCCAAAATAATCATATTTGAACTGGGGACCCCCCAAAATAATCATATTTCAACTGGGGACCCCCCAAAAGAATCATATTTGAACTGGGGACCCCCCAAAATAATCATATTTGAATTGGGGACCCCCCAAAATAATCATATTTGAAGTTACTGGAAACAACCCGACATAATCATATTTGAACTGGGGACCCCTAAAATAATCATATTTGAACTGTTGAAAATTATTTTGGATGCAAATAAAATACTGGACTATTCCATGAATAGCCTAAAATACACGACGATCTCCACCATTCATTGGACGTTGTAAGGTTGCAACATATAAAAAGTGGAGAATTATTTAATTGATACGAGTCGATGCTAATAAGTTCTGCATTAAGAGGCTAAGTGTATGGAGTTACGTTTGTGTCTTTATTAACCAAGCAAAGGAAAAACATTTGAGAGAGAAAAAATATAAACAGAGCAAAGAATAGTTTTGAATGAAAACAAATTAAAATTAAAAGTACATTTTTCTTCCGTTTATATAATTTCCTTTGCTTACAAATTATCATTTTTTTGCTTTTGCCGTTTTAATTTGTTTTCATTCAAAACTATTCTTTGCTCCGTTTGTATTTTTTCTCTCTCAAATGTTTTTCTTTGGTTAATAAAGACACAAACGTAACTCCATATAAGTGCAGCTGTATTGGATAAGGGAAGTCAGCATTATAATTATTAACCCATTAATACCTGGAACGCATCTGTGTCACTTTAGAATTCTTTAGCTATTCAAAAATAGCAGATATACAATAGCTTGTATATCTGCTATTTTTGAAAAATATTGAGTTTTTTTTTTTTTAACTCTTAGGATTTAGATTTGTTTTAAAGAATCACCTCAGGTGTTAAAGGGTTAAAGCAAAAAAGGGTTTATAAAACAAAAAAACAAAAAAAAAGTTTAATGTAAAATAAAGTTTTGCACACACACACACACACACACACACACACACACACACACACACACA